>NC_143242.1:1430718-1738986 GCF_009617815.1 Ciona robusta | reverse complement strand
GGTGCCTTACAGGGTTATTTTAAACCTCGGAATTGATTAGATTTAAATGCACGGTGAGCTCATTTACGTGAATAGAGGTTCGTGTAATTGATTTTACGGAAAATTTGTTTTACTTGTTGCAGACGATGTTAATTTGAACGTTATGTCGTAACTGTTTTTGTGTTTTATTTTAGATTCATCAGGTTCATGACGCGGGTCACGAGTATCCGCATGTGAAAATAACCTTCTGTGTTCGTTGCCAACGTTAAAATTGCGGCTTATGGTCTTACTGTGCATCGCCGATCGCGTTTTTGCTAAGAAAACCCGTTCTAAGAAAATGGTGGCCTCGATTCACGCCCGCAAATATTGCCAAGTGGCGTTTTTCTCCTTGCTTGTCCAGCGATCGAGTTTAAAGAGAGGTTACTGCAATGCGATAAATAATCCCATTGTTTCAAGTATATACCGTTGGCCTGTGCTACCAACTCTCAACATCCATTGAATATATTTAAAATCACAGCCTTTGTAGTGTATATGTTAAAACTCTATTTACATATTTGTATAAGGGGACATTTTTATAAACGCCGCATAATACGCCCATACAAAGGGAAAACTTCTACACACCAGATGCTTCGGGTGTACATGTTATAACAGAATCGTTTTTGTCCACCAAAGAATGCTGTTTTCAAACCACTTGAACTACACTACGTCATAACTTTAGTGAGGAATTTCGAAACTCGTCAAATTATGTTTCGTTGACGTCAGCGTTAGACATCACGGCGAGATAAAGCTTCGATCAATTTCGGAAAATTTCGCGCGATTTCGGGCAGCGTGACTTGATCGGAAGGCCGCGCGGTTTTATTTCGATTGTAAGTGGATTATATAAGCCACTCATGTCGTTATATTAAGCTGTTTATCAACAAGCGTCGCACCATCCCCCCGAACACACATTTGGTTAATATAACAATATAACAACAAAGCAAAGGATTTTCATCAAACTTCATCGCGATAATTGTTTACGCGTAAGTTTCCCAAAAAGAATGTGTACGTGCAAACTATGCAGTATCCTATCGAGTCACTTTTGGCTTGAAAATTATCGGCCAAGATTCACTGTGCTGGCAATAAACAATAGATTTTAACGGAGATGGCCCTCCTAAGGACTGTTTGCTATGCGTTGCACACCACTGTCCCATTCCCGCTTGCACTTTTGCCTTCTTAATGTTGAGAAACGACCCAGCACGCCGTTCTAAGAAAAACATTCACGACCGACTTCGTGTACCCGGTGAGCTTATGCTTTTCATTCGTCCAATCAATGATGCTTCTCCTGGAGTCAACAGCAAAAGTCGTGAAGAATCGAAAATATTTTTAAACTCAAGGCATCGTTAAGTATTTGTGTACATCTACGGGATCGCGGTTACCGATTTAGCCAATGAAATATTTGGACCGTGACCAGCAGCCCAGCACTGCAAACAAATTCGTTTCGCCGATCCGGGATTTTTGACTTGTGTACGCCGACTCGCTTGCGTCATTTGGCGTGACGGAGCGAATATTTCAACTTTGACACCCTGCTATTTGGTTAGGTATCCACCTAAACCAGAACTCCCAGTACAACTGGCTCCACGCCGGTAAAGTGCAGTCAGTGTCTGGCCCGAAACCGGACACCGCTTTATGCCGCATTAAATTATTGCCAGTTAAACATAGCCGCTTATTATGGGGATAAAAGCCGAAGTTCGTCGAAACAGAGTTCGACTAACGGTCAAGTGCCAAAAGAGGGACATTCTTATTCCACCATTAGCGTCTCGTATGTGGTGGTTAAAGCTACCGCAACGTGGCCTCTGGCCTATTAAAGCCGAATTACCCATAATCATACATGTTTCGCTACCGTTTGCAATTTCATTCAACAAATCAGAAGGTAAATTCCGTTTCAAATTGCGATCATCTACGTCAAAACTGCGGAGCACGCTGTGACCTTATTTTGAACTCGTGTGTCGCCAAAGATTCTCACTGTGCAGCAGTTGATCTTGACAAACAGTCAACTGTTTACCTGCTTCGATATCTATATTCCCCATTACCTGGAAGGGCCTTACGTTTTTGCGAGGTCGTTTGGAGTTCGGGCCGTACCCCCGGTGAAGTCTTCGGCGAAACGCCTGCGCCCACCGCTTATCGAAGACATCATTTTACGTCTTTGGCGTTCGCTGTGCGGTTCTTTATCTCGCGTCAAGAGCTTGCTAATAAACACGCCATTTACATTGCTTATTGTTACTTGGCTAAATTTCGGCAAACATATGCGTATAACCGACCAAGTTTACAAAGTCCGCAATTTAAATTATAAAAACATAACATACTTTTTATATTTGATTTCAAACCGGTATGAAAATAATAAATAAATAAAATCCCGGAGAACTGCCTTGTTGCGCAACAGGGGACGTAAGGTTTTTGGAATAATATTATTCTGAGCAGACATGACCCTCGCGTGTCCCTTCATATTTTGTTTCTTAAGATATTAACATGCCGGTAGTCTTGTTTACATCGCTGTTTTGATACCCGTGTACATTTCTTTGGCGGAGGCCAATTTCACCAATTGCTGCAACAGCTGTAGTCGTATAAATTGTAATAAAAGTAATAGCTGTTTCGCTGGCCTTTTCGTGACCCGAGCTTACGACGCGCCCTTTTCACCCCTGTTACACTACACTTGCTTGTGTTTTACTCCTGGCGCGCACCGTGCCAGTTATTGTTCAACGGTGGCTGTTATGAGGTGGAATTCTCTTTGTTTGGTTACGAATGGATTACCGCGGGTCTGCTATGACGTCAGAATAGCAGTTGTTGTGGACGCTTTTTCAGGTGGTCGTCGATCAGCGAGTGTTGCCCACTTCGTTCCTCAACTCGATGAAAGAGTTAAACGCGGTGATGAACCTTGTGACAATTAAACACAACAAACAAATTTATTTGATCAACGCAATGTCGGCAGGTGCTCTCGGTAAACAGGCGACCCTGCAACGGGATAAGCCGCTGACTGCTGAATGAAATGCCCCGTCCTGCAACTGCCGTGGCCCCTGCAGAAACAAGAGTTAAACGCGCACAATCGCGGCTTAGTACACTTAACGGGATTACTCCGTAAAAACAGCGCTGCTGCGACGCGTAGTTGATATGATTCGAGAGCGGCTGATCTGGGATTTTTGTACGCGAATTAAAATTATGCTTAACTGTAAACATTTAATTCGTGGAAGCCGAACCTTGTGACCGGCGACCAGATTTGACCCGTGTTCTTGGTACTCGAATCCATATAACAATTCGACTCCGTCTCCAGAAGGTTGTATATGTTTAATCGGCTTGTGGCTGGTAATTGTCAGGGTTAAAGTGGTTTGTTTGCTGTGTATATACGACTCGGAAAGTTTTTAAGAACTGCAGTTTCTAAGAACAGCATGCATTTGGAAGTTGTGAATAAAAAGCAGATTTTAAAATTTTGTACCGCGGGCCCGTGTGACATCGTCGACCGCAAATTTATTCAAGGGCGTTGTACCGGTGATACGTGATATTAAACACTGGGAAAATTAATTCGTGATCGAATCGCGAAAAGATAGCAACAACATCTACCCCTTTCCCACCATAGAAATATTATATAATGCGGTGTGAGAATTTTCTGCGCGAACTGTGGCTAAGGTGACCGCCTGTTCAACTCTACCCGAAATCGAAATCTCTCTAGCGCTGTTAATCGCCACCTCCCGGCATTTGCTACGTTTCTCATGCAATAGCAGGTCAGTCGTTGGTCGCGAAGACTAATCATGATAAATATTTCGAGGCCGACCTATGTCCAGGTCACTCGCCGGCCAATGGGCTTGTTATTCCGGCCGTTTTGCCGAACTGATCCGATCCGCTCAACACTGTTCTTTTTCGCAGTATCATGCATCACTCGTGGGCCGGTGGTTCTAATTCATCCATATAAGTGATCGCGTAAATGAAATTGCGGGTTCCCTTCTAAACAGGTAGCGTTTTATCGTACCGCATAAAAGCAGAACTTACAGTGCAAGGTCACGAGAAGGCCGAATGCCGATTTGACCCTGAAAACGCTTGATTCAAATTTACAGATTAATCTTACTGGCTGGCACTACTAGTTTGTCCCGTGCAGCCTCCCGCATCAAAATCGCTCTTTGAAAAACATTACGTTAAACAGAATAGCCGAGCGGTTTTCGATTTCCGCTATTATTACGTATTAAAAATAGGGCATCCGGATTGCTAAATTAAATTAATCTCGGCCAAGAGTCAAAATATGACAAATCGTTTCAGTCGGTTCATTGTAGCGATGAAAATCCGGGTTATCTAAAGTACAAGCCCGATAAAGCATCTCTTCAATTTCAATGCGCGCGCTCTGCCAGTTTACGGAAACACGGAGCGGAAAACTTAAACTTTCCGCGCATTACCCGATAGAGTTTCCGCTGCTGTGGTTATTACACGAATCGATATTTGCCTATTCCGTTAGTAAACTTTAGACCGAGTTAGCCCGGTGGTGAACTTTACTCAAACCATCAACGGTGTTAGACCTCGTAGCTCATGATTTATTTAACGAGGTTGCGTTTTACGATCGAGCGACCGAACATTTCAAGTTTGCTCGTCTAACGGTGCTGTATTCCACCATGGTGACAGGAGTTCAATTAATTTATCGGTTTATGGGCAGCGGATGCATTAACAGCTTTTACCCGCTGCCTTTCGCTGCTCGTCGAACTTTGTCTGGGAAATTATTCGCCGTGATGCAGCACTGCCTTTCTTCCCACCTGTACTGTCCAGAGAAGCGAGAGGTCGGGGTGAACTGGAGGACGCGAAGTGACAGCGCTCGCGCCGAATAAAGTTATTAGCCTTGCGAAACAATAGGCGTGAACAAGCGAGGCCCGCAGAAAAAACGACGTTGTTTTTAACATTCTTTTTTTCTCTTCGCGCGTGTGTGCGTGCCCCTTTGTTAGTTCAGAGCAAACGCACTCGGCACCGAATAAACGTCGTTATCGGCAGTGGCAGCAGGACAGCGCATATATAAAGAGGGAGGCAAAGCCCTTGGTTCCTCAGTCGATCAACTTGAGCAGGAGAGAAGATCATCGTTCTCAGAAAAGTACCGAAGAGCGGCCATATATCGGAAGATAATACGTCTTAATCCGTTGCCGGAGTTTGCCAAGTTTACGTTACACGCCAGTCAGCGAACGGGTTATTGCTCTTTGAACTTAGGCGAAGTCCATTCCTAAACAGTTTACGTTGAGCACTGTAAAGAAGCGATTTGAAAAAGTGTTCATTACCCGCTTGTTTCAATGTCTTTTTCCGTTGTGTCTGCTTATCAAAAAGTAGCGCCAATGATGGTGGTTACTTACGATCTATTACGCATGCCTGCAACTACTGGTCGAAATACCACCACGTTATGGCAACATGAGTTTCTGTCGACCATGGTAAGATAAGTTTGAATTTTGAGCGGTTTTTATCAAAGCCAAGTTATTACTAAGTTTATCTCTTCCGTAAAAGTTTATTTCTTTGTGGTGTTCCCGGCTGACTTTATGGCCATTAGAAGACAAACTGAACGGCGGATTAGGTTCGAACGTGGCGGTCGTGGCCAAAAGAGCGGATTATAATTGACCTTGCGTTCCCTGCACGATCTGTAATTTGTCTCTTGCGCCTGCCGGGCACGCACGTTAGTTACCGAACGTCGTTTTCTGATACTTTAGAACCTGGTGAAATGGTGTGAGTTGTTCACAGAGGATTTTAATATAAGCGAGAATTTTAAAGAGTTAAAAATAATTAGGTGATGATGTGTTTAACTGAGATCCGTCTTACAACACTTTTCAATTCGTGGCTTTAGCTGTATTTTATCGACTCTAGTTTAAAAGCTATAGCGTCATGCTTTACTAATAACATCAGCGACAAACTCTGCACAGAGAATTTATAGTTAGCTGGAATTTGTTGCGCTCAATTCTCTGTACTACGCGTTTAAACTATTGAACCTGTATTGCGTAAATGCTGTTTTCAAGTGGCCTTATAAGCGGCTTGAACTCTGTCATTCGACGGGTGTATACCGCATCGTCAGCAGCGGCTATCTTGTGTTCGCTGACATGCGATGCTTAGTTGTATTTTTAGGTTTGCTAGTGTATAAAGAACCGTTTATTGCAACTTGCTTGTTTTTACAGGAGAACGCGACAGAAGGCTGGGAAACTGAGTTAGAAGTCGAGACTGTGGCCGAAGCAACTTTCCAGCAAGGGGCAAACGGAGAACATGAATATTCCGGTTCTGACCAGTTCTTCGAGCAGCTGAATGGGACACTGCAGTCCCTATTCGACAGTTCAGCAGTTGCTGCTTCCCCGCTGATGGCATTCATCTTACTCGGCCTCGCCGCGATTCTCGCCGTTTGTATTCTCGTGCACCCCCTCAAAGCGTGGTGGCTCAATTACAACATGAAATCAGCAGTAGACCCGGACAGCAAGCTCAACCACCTCCCGATCCCACCTGGCAGTTTCGGACTTCCTTTCATCGGCGAAACTCTCGCATGGATCACCCAGGTATTTACCCCAATATTTAGTTTTCTTATGTGTTTACTAGGTTAACCTTACAGTGGCAATTACGCGCTTGTAAATTATTGTGTAATTTTCCACGTCGAAGGATTAAGAACGCTTGGGTTACATTTAAACGAAGCTAGCACGAAAGGTGGCATTTTATGAAGAGATAATAACTTGTGGTGGTGACTTTGAACCAGCCAATCGTCTCTTTGCGGGATTAAACCACGTATGATACGCCAGAGGCCGAAATAGTATAATGCTAGTTGCTTGCGCGCCCGCGAAAATGTTTAATAACCCTTGGCTCTCCCGATTTTCGTAATCGATTCTGAAATAGTCGCGTGGCTTGGTGTACTTGTCCTTTAGGGTGAGGATGACGCATTAGCTTAGGCTTAGTTCTGGAATTCCAAGTGCTATTGTGATATCATCTCGAATTATAATCCCCCTGTTTATGGTGGCATTGAGTGCACGTTTTCCGCAATTCCGCCTTCCGTAATCTATTTCCACGTAAATCTAATAGTGCCAAATATGTTACCTTTTTAAGTTCGCACTGTGGAGTGATTCACCGTGATATGAACGCAGGTTACTCTTTATTACGACGTATAATTCCGTACGGGACTTTTTTGTTGCCCGCCGCAAATGACGCGCCCATTTTCTGAGGTCTAAGACGCGCAATAGAAACATTTTTGATCCGCTTTTATTCTATTTGCTCGGCTCGCTTTCGAGGAAGCTTGCAGGTCGTTCGAAGGTCGAGGCGTTTACTCGAGATTAAACGAATTGTTATTCAATCGCCCATAATCGCATTTCGACAACTCGCAGTACAATGCACTAATAACTCCGTCCAAAAGACCTTTAGGCACGGCAGTTATTTCATTTCGCACTCTCCCAGTATTCCCTTAAAAGTACCCGTTGTTTTTCGGTGAATTCAACCAAAACAAACGACCGACTTCTACAATCATCACCCCAGACTAACAGACCAATATAACAATTAAAACGGAACTGAAGTCGCCATTGAACTTGTTCAACTTCGACGTCCCTTGTATTTGAATGTTGATATTGGCCATTGCTATGTTGCCTTAGTCAGTCGGCGCGGCTTGAGGTTGTTTATATTTTTGTACAAGGTCCCCTGCACACGGTATTACGTAAGCCGAACCTCTATTTCGAAATTATTGATCACGTGCGCAATTGGACCTTGTGTCGACTACTTACCTTTGCCGAGTACACCTGTCTGTCCTCCGACTGACCCCGCCGCCACTATTTACACAATGAGGAAATATAGCTGTACAGTCGTGCTAATGTTTCCGGGACAATAGAAGTTGACGACGCATTTTACGGTCCAGCGAACTCAAGCTCGTGTATCCGATTCCGGGTTTCGAGGACACGACCTTGTACACATATCAGCTTACACCTTAAACTTAGTGGCGCCACACAGTGTCACTTGTATATGATAACACCATGGCTGTCATTCGTGTTTCATTAGGTAATATTACAACTTGAAAGATATAACGCGCATGCTTCTGCGGTGGAACAAAATCACGGTATGTTTGCACTCGCGTTGCAAATTACCCCACCGTACTTAATCGGCGTCGTCCATTAGGGCCACTTATGAGACCGGTGATCGACCGTCCATTGGCCGCAAGTTGTACAGGTGCTAAGATGGTGATTAGTCGGGGGACACGGTTCTCGGTAACCTTTCGGCGACCTCGAGCTATTTCGTGGCTACTTTGTCGGAGCACGAGAATCGTTTTGTGTCGATAGTTTAACGAGCAGTGATTAGATTAGGGGCTTTTGTCGTCTCCATTGCCCGCGACATTTATTCCCGCCCGTAATGATGCGTTTCAAGAGCGGCTCTATAGTAGAAGAGGCCCAATCGAGGGCATACCGGGTTAACGATTACTAACGGTGCCTATTTGTCATGATTTGCCACAGAAAAACAAAGCCCCGACGCTTCCTTTGATAAGCGGACCAATCGCTCGTTAACCTCACTGTCAAAATCGACGTCATGACTCTGTGACCTCGACGTAAAGGTCACAACAAAGTCGCAGTATTTATTCCGTAAAATTTCAAGCTGATTAACTCGTATCTTTCTTACAGGGTCCTAAGTTTAATTCCAATCGAAGAAAGAAATACGGCAATGTCTTCACCACTAATGCTATTTCTTTACCAATCGTCAAAGTATCTGGACACGAATACGTTAAAGAGGTAAACAACAAACACACAAAAATGCAAATCTTTTTTTATTACCTTGAACTCGATACATTGATACGTATCAACATATATAATTCTCCCCAAGAATTAGATCTTACATAAAGGAGTTAAAAGATTACCACTGTGAGCTTTAGCTGCTCTTGTGGGATTAATAAGTTCCCGTGGTTCAAGTTACGCAATTTTGTTTACCTTATAGATTTTGACCGGGGAGCACGACAAAGTGACAACGATTTGGCCTTACACCGTACGTACCATCCTGGGTTCACATGGCATAGTCAACTCGATCGGCGATATCCACAAGTACAAAAGAAAAGTCGCTTTCAAGGCTTTCACACGTGCTGCATTGAACGACTACGTTCCGATAATGAGAAACCACGCCACCCGTATCGTAAGTTTGCATTAAAATTTTTATTGGTTTTGTAAAATTCGTTTGTTCACTGCTGCGTTTTAAATATTCAAAGCATGATCTTTACGACGTAGATGTGGCGGATGTGAAACTTATGTGGGCTTATATCTGTAAGTTAAAGTTAACCGACGTAATAGCTCCCAGTTTTCGCTGGATCAAAACGGTTTAGGTATTGGATATTATTACTAGGCGTCGTCCTAATTGCATTCTGCGAAATCTTCGCGACATCGCTGCACATTATCTGGATAGTCTCCAATGTGTTAATCAAAATTAACGCGTTACGAATTTGAGACCTGTGCCACCGCAGGGTTTCAGTCCATATAGTGTCGGTATGCCGGTAATGCGAAAAGCAATTAAATTTACTTCGAGATTATACCTTTCGGCTTCGAAGCGCGAGCCCTACTGGCATAAACAAAGTTCCTGCTGAAACCACAACCACTGTTAGTTAAGGTTATTTGACCTTCGGCGACCGGCAGTTGGTAAACGCCGATGCGAGAGCCTGGTCGGAGAATATCCTTTCTCCTCAAATTGCAGCTCATGTAAAGGTCGCTGCAGATATAGGATAGTCTCTTTCCAGGACTTCGACGATCCACGATTTTCCGGGAAGACAAATTCGGCGCTCAAGCTTCGCAGTAAACGTCACCGCAGTTGATATTACTCGCATATTCGACGCATCTGCGGTAATTTCGTGCTAGCTTTGCCGATTCTTAAAAGCCAAATCGATTGTATAACGTTCGTTTTATTGCGAATACCCACCTAGACATCCTCCTTGCTGTTGTGTATGCAGCAGGTCGTGCAGAGCTTCAATTTTACTTCAGAAAATCGCAAATCAGTAACCACAAAATACGTAGGGGTCATGCAGGTTCAAAAAACGCCAATTAGTACAATTTCAACCCTGTAACCTATTGACTGTGGTTATACCTTTCCTGTTTTCCACGTTGCATGAACTTATGTTCAACTTTGTTTTCCGACAGGTACGACAAATGCAAGAAAGCGACCAACCGCTGGTGTATCCAAACATGCTTCGATTGACGTTTGACGTTGCGGTCAATGCTTTGCTTGGATTGGAAATAAGTGACCAAGTCGAGCTGGACATGTTGTTCAAAACCTTTCACCAACTAGTCAGCAACGTGTTCTGCCTTCCATACAACGTTCCAGGATTTGGTTTTAATAAGGTAAACTAAACTATAGAGTAGCCTATTGGTTTCAATGACGATATTCAAATAATTTGTACAGAATTAGTAAATTGAGTATACAGTCGCAAAATTCAGGAAATTTGTATTTTTTATTTATAGCATAAAGTTGGCTACTAATTACAGAGAGTCACATGTATTCTAATCATCAGACTATCGTAAACGACATAAGAAATAGCTTTCAAATTCGCATACTTCATCACCATTCCCGATCAATGACGTACTAAAATCGCGCAGTATACCATGTTATACCGTGTTCGCACTTGAAATAACAGTTTCGGACACATGTAATTGGCGCCAAATGGGTTTGCTTGAGTTCGCCTATCGCGACCACGCATCCAAACGGGAAGTTATTTGCAACGAAGCAAAGGTGAAGTTTTGTGGTGGTTCGGCCACCCGGAAACTTAACCTCGAGCCGCGTAACTTGCGGCCTATATAGCGGTTTCACGAAAATTTGCTGGAGTGACAGTCCTACTTAATCTTTAGGTCTGTGGAGCGCGGCTACTTATGACTGCAGTTTACGATAAAGGCACGGCGCGTGGTTGGCTGGAAAAAACTCAAACAAATTGCAGCCAGTTTAAGACTTATTGGCGCCCCCTTAAGGCTGCCCTAATTGTAGCGGCCTATAGAATAAGCTTTTTTTTTTATCAGGGAATGAAAGCACGAAACCAACTTCTGGACTTGCTTCAAATTCATATAGAAGCCAAAAAGCAAGCGGTGTTTTCGGAAATCAATAAAAGTGGGGAAGGAGCGGATCCGTGCGATGGACTTGCTTTTCGGGGGGCACTTGGCACCATTCTCTACGAGGAAATTAAAAACTCAATCAGGTAATTGTTTAATACAACATATACCATACCAATATATATACTTGAATTGGAGTTTATGATAGTTTTAAATGTTTTTTCCCATATAACGTATATTCTATTTTAATCTAGACTGAAGAAATTAAGAGAAGAAAGCAACTTGGACAACAACAACACAAAATCCGATGCCGACAATGAGTTTGAATTAGGCGACTTGGAGATCAAAGAAATTGCGATTGAACTAATGTTCGCCGGTTACTACACCTCTGCCAGTGCTCTTACATCCGCTATACTTGAACTAGCGCGCCACCCCGAAGTTTTCTCTAAGCTTGAAAATGAACTACTTCAGCATGGTATCCTGCGTGAAGATTCATCTGATGAAGAACACATGCCAGAGCTTAACCTTCAGAACATACACAAACTAACCTACCTCGATCAAGTCCTAAAGGAAACCCTCCGCATTCGACCACCAGTCCTCGGCGCATACCGACGAGCCAAAAAGACCTTTCAAATCGGGGTAAGTACACTTGGTCACGGGTTAGTCATGAGTTGTTGTGATGGAAAACTACGAAAATTTACAAGTTGGCCTTTGTCGTACATTTCACTTGCGACGTGGCTTACTTTAAAGTTGCTGACGCATCTATATGTATTTTACCGATAAGCGCACAGTCTACCAATAGACCGCAGGTTTAGCACTAAAACTGTACCGATTATGTAAATGTCATTCTCACCCATTTTTTAAAAACTCCGCCACATCCTATTTGTGCGACCTGTAACATCTTCTTCGAGTGGAAGTAGTTGCACTTGTCTCGTCGAAGGACAGGTCAAGCCGTCTGAAGCATGGGCGCGGCCTGTTGATCTATCTCGTATACCTATACTGAACTTTTAACCTGCGCCATCGGTACATACTTCTCAGAATAAACTCAGCAACTAATTTTAGCAGAGTGTGTTTACCTACCGGCTCACCGTTGTCTAAAACACACCGCAGTGAGCTTTGCCCTGTATATTTTTTAATAAAAAGAGATTAATAAACCACTCTGAAGGTCGAAGCAAGTGCGCAGTGATTACGTGGTCGTCGTGCTGCCAATTAGGCGCTGGCTCAGCGACAATTAGGACAGATTTCACAACCCATTCTCCCGAATTAAGTCAAGAGCGACTACACGACCGCAACTCCCATGCTAACAATACGATCTTTTGTTTCAGGACTATCGCATCCCGAAAGGATGGACCGTCATCTACAACATCCGAGACACACATGAGCTCGAATTTGAACATATGACTGAGTTTGACCCCGAACACTTCGCCCCCGATGCCAACGATAAGAAATTCCGGTACGAAATTGTTTTTCTTAAACATAAAGAATGTTTTTATTCTCCGGCTTTGAGTCCTAAATTGTTTTATATTGCTTTAAATTTAATAGGCACAAGTCGGTACGATATATATACTTGTATACGTGCAATATAATGCCAATATCATTAGAGTAATACTTATGTTGTCGTCGTTTTTTTTCCGCATTTTTTATTAATTATTCCTTTTTATTAATTATTTTACCACATTTTTTATTAATTATTCCTGTTATTTTTATACAGTTTTATTCCATTTGGAGGCGGGCCTCGTGTGTGCATTGGGCAAGAGTATGCGCGCATTATAATGAAAGTCTCTCTCATTGAAATGATAAGATGTAACAGCAGCTGGAAGCTCGCCAACAAGACCCTACCCAAAATGGTGGCCATTCCAACCCTACACCCGAAAGACGGCCTTCCTGTACATCTCCAACCGAGAAAAACGGTCGGAGTTGTAACCTCCCGCAGCGAGCCGGTTGCCACTGACAGCTCGTAATAATGGATCAAGGTGTATATGATGCAGCGAGGAATTCAAACGCCAACCGCGGTGTAAAAGATTTCAGACTCGATATCTAACTTATTGCTTCGCCCTCTAACAAACTTTTCGACGTTGCAACATCCGCTTTTAATCCCGACATCTATATTTTCGCATACTTGTACATTTTCCCCAATATTTCTTCACTTTTTGTGTTTTGTCGTGCCAACAGCATAACTAATTTGTTTTTCGTAAAGAGGATACAAGTGATAGCCACACACCAGCAGTATTATTCTAATTATCTGTTAATTTAATTCCTTTCACATTCTTTATTTACATTTCAGCTACAAAATAGCTGATTTAACTTCCAGAACATAAACCCTTTTTATTCGAAAAACCTAAGCAGTATTTCCATTGACTCTTTTAAACACCGGAATGATGAAACTGGCACGTGCTGTAAAATAGTTGAACGCGTTTTCCCGCTTGAAGGCGTCAGCGTCAAAAGCGCTGTATATGCCGTTTGTTCCGCAGTGTGTTTTGTTATTAACTTGTTTTCTCGTCAAGCCTTCTCAATACAAAAGCTCTTCTTGCAATCACGGTTGTTCGTTTGTCTTTATATTAGTACTGTATAACTATTAGTAGTAAGTCGTTAGTGGTGCCAGCAGGCAGAATTATGAAAAGCGCAGTATAGGAAATTAAATAAGGCAAGTACATTGCGAACAACGAATCACAAGATGGCAAAGTAAACATTATAGATTCGATATGAATCAATATCGCAACTTCTTGTCATTCATTAAACGGCAGTACTAGATGAGGCATCATTAACAGAGTTCTCCGGTTTCAACTTTTTGATGGAAGTGAATTTAATTTTCACGGATTTGTCAGTACGTGTCATCGGAACTTCGATTATTTTGCATTTTCCTTCTAGACTGATGTCAGCTGTACGAACTAGCTCGAATATAAGAACTTTCAGGAACAGCATACCATAGTTTTTACCAGCGCACATCCGTGGACCTTTTCCGAACGGCAAGAAAGCGAAAGGGCTCTGCTGTTTCAAGCATTCGTGTGACTTGTCCTCACCAGACTTTTTAACGTCCGTGTTCTTGCAGGTGGAAGTAAAATGCTTCCCGGGTTCGAACTCGCACTTGGAGCCATTTTGCAAAACCTTTCCTGCGGCTTCTTCGTGCGTTAACCGAATGCTGTATATGATCTGCCAACCTTTGGGGATCTGGTAGCCCTGATAAAAGTAGGCACATATATAAATAATTCGCACCACAACTATTTTTAATACTAATCACTGATTAAACCCAGTTATCTATATGTTGGGTTGTGAAAGGCAACACCCAACAATTTGTGTTTCGCATGCCATCGTCTGAGGACATTTAATTAGTTTTGATTAAAGATTATTAATCAAACATTATTAAATAAACTGGCGATAATTTGCCCGAGGCCCCAGGTGTGGCAGACCAACGTGTATTCCTAAAACGTCCAAGATTTAATCACAACAACGTATCTCGGGTATCTAATGTAGTTAAACTGGGAAAGTGGTCACCTAAGCGGGAGCACATATCACGTTGGACTTTACCACACGCAAGATAACATTGATTCAAGGTTCCATCAATTAATAATTAAATGCATTCCTCCATCATTACTTACACCAAGCTCAAAAGTTTTTAAAGCCACACGCACAGCTCCCGGTATAGTAGGTGTGACGCGTAACGTCTCCTTGGCAACCAACTCAATAAAACGTAGAGACTGAATTCGCTCGACGTTAATCTCAGTTAAGGGGGTGTCCCATAAGCCGGCCGCTTTTATTTCCTCTCTGCATTGCTTAACGACCTAAATGCACGGATCGAAAACATATTTGTTTGAAAATAATTCTGTAGATTCTAGATATATCCTATTTGCCCCATGTACGGGTTTACCACATAGTTACAGTTAAGAAAATTTAACGAAAAGAATTACCTGTATATTGCTAAGTAAAAAACAAGTCACAGAACCTTACATTTTACAGTTACATGCTTTGTCCTTATATTGCTTGTTATTAGAATAATGCATATTTTCACTTTTTATAATCCAGCAGATGTGTATTAAGAGAACACATTTTGATTAAATTAATATTAACCGATACGATATGTCTCGTGATTTATTTATATTCACGTTGTAGTAAGGCGTAACCTATGTGTTTATGAAGCTTTTCAACAATTCACTCATACACCGATATCTCAAAATTTACCTGTGGGTTTTGACTCAAGTGGAAAGTTACCAGAGAGCATGAGCATTGGAGACTCTGTGTTCCTGCGAAGATGAACTCAAGCGACAAGTTTTGGAGATTACGAAGCTTGATCTCTGTCTCCCCCTCGCGGCGAGCAAATTTTAGAATGTTAAGTAGCACGCTCTCAAACTCGCCACCACTGTCACCAAAGAGCTCGTCGTCTGTTGCGTTGAATTTAGACTTAAGCTGCGATTCGAGTTTGTTAAAAATTAACTCCCGAGCTTTCAACCCCTGTAAGTAAAGTGTTCGAATTTAATAATTATAATAAAGTGGAATGGGGTGAGATGGGATATTTATGCACTTATTTCCCGACATTTTAAAAATAAGAATACTTTATGACTTTTAAGTGATACTATGTTTTTATGCTATTTAAGTGATACTATGTTTTTATGCGAGAACACAAAAAATATATATAAACACACATTGAGTAGTATAGCGATTTGTATACAGGCGGGGTAAATTGGGACCGTTCAAAATCCGTGGGTATTTTGATTAATAAGTGGATTTATTATTAGGAATACGCGTATATAACACGAAATAATATTTTACGCTCTATAAATCCAGTTTTAACGTTTTCTTGCTTGCCTGTACTTTATAGTTTAACATGTTACCTACTCTGTTTTATTGTAACTACATTACCATTTTATATGTGGTCGTATAATTGCATTACTATTTTAAATTCCAACCTATTTTTTTAACAACCTGAGAACACAAATAAACATACAAGCTGCATAATCAAACTCCGAACAGTTTTTATAAACCTTTCTCCACACTGTACTGGTTAACGTATACACACCGGCAGTCTATTATGCAGGCAGAGAAACTTTGTTGCAATTTCGAATCAATTCTCTTTTCCGCTACCAATCTTATCAATTTGTAACATGCCCTGTTTTACAAGATTTTGCAGTGATTATTTTTGAGCGACCGGTTGCAAAATAATCGAACACGATTCCCAACAGGGTTCAGCACAACTTTCTCATCAGTGATGGATAAATTAACGCGTCTGGTATTGATTCTCTTTACCGCCGTTAATTTTCGATACATAAACTACACTGTCGAAACATGTGTGGGCAGTTTTAATTCACATGGGAAAGTAAAAAAGCGAAATGAATATAAATATTTGTTTAAAATTCAACAACGTAAAATGTTAAACTAGATTGCATATCAGTTTGCTGTTTTAATCATTCAACTCTAAAAAAATTAAATTAGCGCGTATTTGTTTATACTTTCACTGCATTATAAATACCCGTTAATGTTCGTTATAGGGGTGTACAGCTGTACATGAAAATCTTCTAAATAACAGCAGCGTTTGCGAACCCAGCGAAAATATTTGACTTAGTTATAGGCTATGCTAACATTAGGAAAGACCAAGTGCAAATTTGCTTGCTATGAAACCGAATTGCTTTGGTGGTTTAACTTTGATCTTAGCATTGATGTAGCAAGAGTGCTGTTGTGGGGTTACGGCAAATAGAGGGTGTGAGCAAGCACAAAATACTCCCGGCACGATAGGGTATTTCATGCTCTGGGTATTTCAGGGTATTTCATGCTCTGTCGTGCGTGGCATTGGATCCTAATATACTTCAAAACTTTATATACCTATATATCACTATAGTTCTTGTAAGGTAAGATGGTACATCTTTAGCACCCAACATCCACACATTCTGGTCGTGTTTTAAACAGTTAACAACGGTCACGAAAGTCGTCGGGTTTCAGTTTTATAGTTTTTTAAACATTCTTTATTAAAATAAAATGGGACGAGAAAATACAAGTAAAGGTGTCCCATTTCCCCCCACCTTACTATACCCAATACTATATTATTCAACCATATAGCATTTCACCCTGCTCACACGTTACAGTATACTCTGGGCTTTGCAAATGGTCAATCCGTCAATGATTAAAAAATCAAGAATATAAAAATGGGCCGCATATTAACAATTAAACTCACCTTGTGAAACCCGAATCCAGGAAGATCCAATGGAAGACTGAGGATGCTGTTAATGATGTCATCCGCTGCCTGGATGTAAAGCTGAATGTCCGGATCATTAGATTTGATCCCAAGGAGAACAGTCATCATCGTTTTTGAGACCGCTTGCTTACATTTCTCAAGAATATGAACCGTACCTTGATCCACCCATTCCTGTAAAGCGACAGGTCGTTTGTTTGGAATATTTTAAATAAGCTTACATAAATTTAATGCTAACATACTGAAGTGGATAATATGGTGGAAGTCGTAAAAACACGCATTGGTATCTCAAAGTAAACGCTTGATATTGTGGACGACGAGTTGTAAAGAACTTATATTACTACAGAAGTTTAATTTCCGGTTACGGATCACATATGTCACATATAGGTTGTCACAGGTATTGAACTTCTATATCCTCGTATGACGCACAATTTACATTGGACTTTTCAGGAACTTTTCAAATTTTAATGTTAGGTTTGCCATTGTCGTACAAACGTACATTGTGTCAATATAGGGTGATACATTGACAGTTCCAACAGACACATTATACAACCCCATAAGTTTGCTCATAGTCTGGCTGGATTAATTAGTCTCAGCCACAGCCAGGTTACAAACTTGTTTGAACCAACAACGATGTTAGGGTCCAGCTATTGTTGTAAATGTATTTAATAGAATCTTTATTGAGATCGTTGTTACCTTTACGTGTGCGGCCACTCCTGCCTGAATTACCGGGGCGTAAGTGCCGATATATTTTGGCGAAAACGCTTTTAGGGCAAGTCGCTTGATACGGCAATGTGTGGCGAGATCACCGTTTACGATGCCGTCAGTGCCCAGAATGCGTCTCGTTGTGCTTGGCCATCTTGTCTGTACCAAGGTACCTATTGGCAAGATTAAAAGAACGCCAGTTAAGCTTTGTCAACTGGCAAAAGGCACTCTAAAATACTCCTATTACCAAGAGCTTGAAGCATACCCTTATGTTTGCCAAAACACAACATTCCACATGTATTTCATTGCATGGCTGAGCATATAGAGGGCGTTTTATGTTAGCTTTTCGTCTTTATCTAGATTTGAAAGGTACAATTTTGGTTTTCTCGAAAACCTTAATGTATTTTCGTGTCCATAACACAACGGTACGCGGTATTTTAAAATGTTAACTACGATGCTATACACCCCGCATAACCTTCTACCTTCTCCGAGGACAATTTTTTTAACATGCTCCTCTCCGATCACAGCAACTGATGGGCTGCCAAACATGTGGGTTCTATAGATCTTTCCATACTTGCTCCTTCGTTGTCGTTGGTATTTTGCTCCCTGCGGCAGAAATATCAAAAGGTTGATCAAATCTTTCCAGATCTGGCGATAATACCACAGTATACTGAAGTGACTTCAGTATCTAACAATGCATGGAAGCGAAGTTATTTTAGTTAACATAACTTGCCATATTACCCTGCTATGGAAATGAACCTCAACACAAATATTTTAAACAGGGGAAAGCTGTTAGTAAAATAGCTAAATCGATTTCTTATTTTTGTTGTTCATACCAGTGCTGACATTTTCTAAACTCGGGTGTTTTACATCGAGTTTTTGCGTTGTATCATAAATGTTATAACTTGCTTTGTATAGTGGGGTGGGGGAAGATGGGACACCTTTAGCACAAAATATATAAATATCCTGATCGTGTTTTAAACAATTAACAACGGTCTTTGAAAGTCGCGAGGACCAGGTTTTATAATTCTTTGAATGTTCTTTGTTTACTATTAAAACGTACGAGAAAATAGAATGAAAAGGTGTCCCATCTTCCCCCATCCTACTATATCATAAATGTTATAAGTTGCGTTGTATTATAAATATTATAACTTGCGTTGTATCATAAATGTTATAATCATTTTAAGAAACTTTTATTATTTACTTCGCTTTACGCGGAAGGCTTAAAATTGCTTTGCGGTTTTCGCAGCGTTTTGATGTCTATCTTAGTTTGTGCGCGGCAATATACCTACAACTTGAAAACCGCAAGGATTAAACTTTATGCAAACGGTGTTATAGAACCATAAAATGCAAATCGATAAGACATTTGTTTAAAGTTTACCTATTGAACGTATCTCCGTACCTTAACTTTCATTTGCAATAAAAATGTTGCATTTCCGTTGTGCAGCTGTATGTAGATAAATCCAAATATCCTGATCGTGTTTTAAACAATTAACATGATTAGGGGGTTGCAAGCACACGGTTAAATAATTCTTTGAATGTTTTTTGTTTACTACTATATAGAATGAAAACTCGTCCCATCTTCCCTCACCCTAATACAATGGTCGTAACATCAACGAAAATAGTCGTGAAACTAATAACAACGCGCGTTAAACTGCATTCGTTTGTTGATTGAACGCCATGAAAATGACGCTAAACCTGTCGACCCCCAGACAGTGTCAGCTTTTTAACCGCTTTTCAAATTAATCAAACCCACAAGTGCCCTAATCTGTCAAGGATGCTGATAAAGCCGGGAATAAAAGCTGAATGCTCTCCGGTACGTTTAATTATTATCCTGAAACCGCAGTCAAAGCTGCTGCTAAAAGCGGTCCCTTGGTAAACATACAATACCCTAAACGTCTGGCGTGAGATCGTAAATCTACAAATTTACCAGAAACATCGGTCTTTATAGAATTATAAAAAGGGTTTACGGTGCCTGGCAATACCAATTGTGGTATAGCTTCCATAAATAGTAAATTTGCCAACCTGTAGCACGTAACTGCGATGACTAAGCCTCAACAACATATCCGGCGTATCCGTTTTAGGGAAAAGTCATCACATAGCACCGCAGGCAGACGCCGAAATTTACTTCTTGGAATTACATTCGTCATATTTGCGATTTGCGTCAGCGAAACGAGACAACGACCCAAATTTTAATCGAACTGGGTTACCATGCCTCCCTTTCCCGAGTTAATGCTTTTAGCCGCGAAATGTTTGCGTAGTTAATGTCACAAGTAAATCACTACAGGTAACTTTAAATTGTAGTTAATGACTCAAGTAAAATCCATGGACAACAATAAAATATTATACTGTCGGGGACATTACACTTATTGATAAAATAAAACATAAACTTACCACCACAAAGAGATGAAACATTTCTCCGACTAGGGGAAACCCCATATTGCCCCGTGGAAGCGGAAGAGGACAACTGTGATCTTTCATCCGGACACACCGGATCTCCCAGAGGCAGCAAATGACATGCATCAAGAAACAGGGGACTCCGATGTACTTAATAAGGAAGAAGAGAAAGTAGAAGAAATCTTCGGATTCGAGGTAGTTGATGAGAGTTCTGTTGGATGGAACCTCCAAAGATGAGATGTTCGTAATTGCTTTTCTAATTCCTCCACCATCCGGATAAAGAAAAGAAGATTCTACCATGGTTTGACTGGACAGCGTTAAATTGATGGTCACTAACTCCTCGCTGGCTGCTGAACTGTTTACTCCCAACCTGGGTGACATCAAATCATTGATTGATTGGTCTGAAATAGTTACCAGCGAGCTAGCGAGCCAACTACTCGACGTGGAAAGACACTTTTCCAACAACGGCGATCTTTGTGAAGTGAGAACATTTTCGCAACGTAGCCCGGACGTCATTTCTTAAGCTGGGACAGCTACTTCCTTACGCGACGTTGTCTTTTCCAAATGGTCGAACAAATCGCATTAACTGATATGCTTCGGAAACGGTTTTCGCGCCTTCGCTGTTATACTGACAAATGCGCAAGGCGACGAGTGTCGATCAAAAATATAGACGCTCGTGTCTGGACTCCTTTTTTCACATCCGCTGACGCCACGCACCGACGCTGTTCGTTTTGTCAAAATTTGTTGATAAAGGGCGTGCGTGGACAGTTTCTACAGGCTCTCCATTAAATCGAACATTGGACGATAGATTAGAGCTATAGTTTGATGAGCTTTGGTTTGTAATCGAAAGTTTATTTTGTAACACTCGCAGAGACGGCCGGCTGCTATATTTAACCCACGGGTGCTAATCGGATCTTAAATTTGGCTAGCGTCGGCCAGTTGCGAGCTCTTCACGACACTCTGTACCACTTCCGACGTAGTTAAGTTGTCGTTTCGTCGACGGTCGGCCGCGAAGAAAACATGCCGACCAATTGGGTTTTTAACACTCGGAACACTAAAACGTGAGAACGAAGAATGATGGATTACATTTGGGCTATTTTCGAATAGTTTCCCATAGAGCCAAATCAAACGCATTGAATTCGCCGCCTTATCAGGGTTTTGTTGAGTCACCCAGTTATAGGGTAGCCTTCCTTAAATCAACTTTGCGGTTAAACCTTACGATATTAAGTACAGTTTGCGTAAGGGATGGTTTACAACGAATCACTGTTTGCCGACTGTCGCGAATACTAGCGGGAGATATATGATGGCTACAATATCCAGAACAACAAACGACTATATGTATATAGCACCTGTGGAATAATCAACAATGATTGTTAGTGTGACGTGACTTTAATTAAGTCGGTTCTGTTTGTGTTCGTACAAGCAACCTGCTGGGGTGATGAGACGTAGACACATTCGGTTAGTTATCTATATCAGAAATCTGGACAGCGCCTGTAGCGAATACACAGCAGGTTAACATTAGAAGTAACATCCGTGACATTGAGTTGGCGCTAAGTTAAAATATGCAACCTACACACAACACGCCTATTACTGCTTCAATTAATTTGTTTACACAAGTCAACTTATTTGCATTGATGTGGACTCTTTAATATTTTAAAGGTTAAGAACAAAGGGCTAAAGTGCGTAATATTTGGGTATATAAGGTCATGTGTTTATAAGGCAACATAATGACTGGTATAAGCCAGTATACAATATTAACATTATTTCTCATTAACGTAGATTCATTTAATGTTCTTTAAAAATATGCTTCCATAACCACAGCAGAAATTTAGAAAAATCCTGCTGCGGCCACTTAAAATACGTAGTCGCAAAATTGACCATAAACACTTTTATTGTAGGTCATGGTATTTCAACTACCAACAATGACCAGGGGTAAATATTCTTTACCTGTTATGATGTAATAGCAGAAGCTTGAATCGTATACTTTCTGTGCGTCAGCACACGATTTATAATCTTTAACATACAAACGTTTCTTTATTTAACGCGTTTTTATGATAAACAACTGTTTTGACTTGACGTTGCCACACCAGATATATACAAATATGCTTTAACTTATCCAGCATGTTGGTTTTTCTCAGTGTGAACAAAACATGAACAAACACACCAATGTAAATTTGTAGGACTCTTTATCTTATTTGCGTCTTTGTCCATCGAGTAAAACGGTGGGTACTTTTCGTTAATAAAGTTAACTTCTAGCACGACCTTTTATTTCGGTGACCACCTTATAGCGAATAAAACCGGCAAGCAAAACTGTAAAAAATAGGATAAAAAGTGAAAAAAACACGCAATATGTCCTTACAATATAGTGAGATACGAATGACGAAATAAATACGTGACGTTCCTAGAAAGTTGCGATTAATTTAGGTGACGATAAAAGTTGTGCGGGAAGTCCCTCGCCTGGAGCCTATGACGTCACAGGCCCTTGTTGAAGTAGACATCGCTAATTTGAAGTCCTCTTTTGGCGATATCGTCCTGCAGTTCGGGTTCCAGCCTTGTTACTGGCATAGAGCTGCGGTAAGGTAGGCCATGTTAAATTAATTGCGATTTTCGATAAACCGGGCTTACGGTGCTGTGCTTGCAAACAAATTATCGTCGCACCTCCATGTAGCACGGCTCATAAACTGCGTGTGGTATACCTGAGTTTGTGTAAATCGTACACACATTGGATATGAGCTGAGGTAATGACTTCATTTTCTTCGAATGTTGGCATTTAACGCGAATTGAAACATGCTATTCTCGGAAATGAGAAGTTATGCCGTATTTGCGTGTTTGTCGTGGGAAATGGCTGCCAGCTGCGATTAAACAAACTTACACCAAGCGTGTACGCATCGTTATTTCTATTTACGAGCATTTCCAGTGCTGCCTTCTACGCATAATAGACAGCACTCTTAACGTAAAGACGTAGTTATCTGGAAACCCTTAACTAAACATGCTGTATAGTAGTTTATGATTGGTTCACTAAATCATATGTAACCAAGGGGGTGGGGAACGGACTACGTGTCATGTAATGTCAAACCTTTAATAAGGTGTTAACTTTTATTGCGGATGTGTGCATCACAGCGGGAATTTATTAGTGGCACATTATGGGCGAAATTCCAACCTATACACAATAGAATGATTTTTCGCAATTTTTATAAATATTAAACAAATTATGTATAATATAGTAGGGTAGGGAAAGATGGGAAACCTCTGGGAAAAAATATCTAAATATCCTGATCTTGTTTTAAACAATTAACAACGGTCTATAAGAATCGCGCGAATACAGTTTTTTTAATTCTTTGAATGTTCTTTCTTTACTACCAAATGGGACGAGAAAATAGAATAAAAAGGTGTCCCATCTTCCCCCACACTACAATATTCCAAATAGCTGGTATAGTTTAAAACTGATGGTATATACTGCTCGTATATAATATTAGAAAAGTAACTGACCTGCGCTGGGGGAACAAGGCACAGCACAAAGGTGTGGCGAACACGAGTCTGAAATGTAAACGGACATTGATTAAACTGTCAACTATGAAGTGAGCAGTTGCCAAACGTTCGTCCAAAATGTGGTCGCTGTCAAATTGAAACATGAAATTTAAATTGCAAAGAAACTTACGAAAGTCCGACGAGGCCGACTTGTATTGGTGCGTTCATGTACGGGAATCGCTGGAAAATGAAATGGAAAATTAGATATATACAAGATAAAATTCCAAAAAAAGGAGCAGGCCTAATTTAAATCTATGCCATTTTACCGCTGTTCCAACTGTGACGTAACTAGTGAACTATCAGAAAAAATACGACACTGATACGATTTGTAGATAAACACTCTCGACAACAAACAGTGCCTTCCACCGCCCTATTCAGCTAACCGCCCTGACGGTTGCGTAACCTTATAAAGATAAGGTGACAACGATGTGCATAAACGTGATGCTGTGGAATGCTTTATTAATTTTAGGTTGATACGGAATCCTTAAGTGGGTCAGTTGGTGAACTTGGTATATGTGTACGGATTTTGCGATGACTAAAATACATTTCTAAAATATTACGTTGTTTAAGTGGGTTGTCATTTAGTCAATGTATGATACGGAACGCTGTAAGATGTTTTATTACATGGGCCCTATTCATGGAAGTGAACCAAACGCAAGTTTTTTGCATTGTAGGTAAAAGAATACAGGATATTATTTATCACGGGAGAGTGCTAAGGGGTGTGCGGCCAGATCAGACAAAAAGTTTTTCAAAAACAAAATCTGGCGTTCACGAATTGATCGGAATTTTTTAACAAAAATCTCAATTAGTTGCAAGATATCGTCGGTTCCTGATGTAAGGTTCTCATTAGACGAATCTTTGATTGCAATCGAGTGTCAGTGGTTTGAATTAATGCGCATTTGTGGTTTTGTGCAAACCTACTTGGCGAAAATCATGCGAAATACGTGCAGCGTTATTAAGATAAGATAAGATGAGCATCACAGTGACATCGTTTGACATAGAATTGCCATCAGTGCATGGAAGCGGTAAAAAACGCCACAGAGTAGGTAAAGGGTTCGTTCGACTATGATATATATGGCGGTATTTCGTTACATTGAACAAACAAACGTTCGATATTAACAAAACTGTAGCACACTTGTTTTCGTTCAGATTTTGAGACATGATTTTAACCTACGTCAGTGTTTTTTTTTAAACGACAAACAAAAATCATATTCGTTTGTTTACGAAACAAGCAGTGCGTCATGTTTTAGTAATGATGGCTCAATGGCTGTACCTGTGTTACAAAAGTCTTTCACGGTTTTAAACACAAATAATTAAAACTAGTATGTTTTGCATTTAGCTTCTGTAAGACCTTGGAAATGCCACTCACGACAAGAACTCCAGCTGAATTAGAAATATAAACCATTAAAATGGTGTTTACCTTTAAAAATGAACCCTTTGCCAACTTGTTCATTATCACAGGAGGAATCACTGGAAAAACACAACGATATCTATATTAGCTGTAAATACTGTGATTTTGAAAACAGGGATCTATAGTGTTCGTGCCTAAAATATTATGAAAAACTACTAGTTTCAGTTTGCCTAATTTTAAAATAATGCATATTACGTTATTAGGTTACATTGTGTTGCATGGTCACAGTCTCACATAATTAATTTATTAAATAATTTTATGCGGGTTTACCCATTCCTGGCACAGCCATTCCTATTCTGGATACTGTAACTTGGACGATCGCTTTTTTCGCCGCATTCTTTGACTCTCCAACCACTTCCCCATCATGTGTGCTTATAGTTATGCCTTCCGTCAACTCCCTTAATGGAATGACTCATAAAATGTAAGATTAGACAATATAGTGTAAAAGGGGAGGGCAGCACTCTAGCTAGTCGTTTATTCAAAAGAAAATTAATCTTTATTTATAATGATACAATTAGTTGGCATATCTTGAAATATGTACTCAGTATGTTTAATAGAGGTGGAATTTTTGTTCTAACTAGTACTTGTACTAGGTTTCAAGCTTTAACACTATAATACAATTTGTTCAAACTGTTGTACTCTTTTTATAAATAATAGAGTTTGGTCTAGATAAGATGGGAAGAATATGCAGTGTAATGTTTGGGATAAGAAGAATATTGTACCTGCTTCTCATCATTGGTATGTTGATGCAGTTGGCACTCGCTACTGCTGCAAGTGGTACAAACCGACCAACGAGAGCGGGAAGTTTCTGTAAAAAATAAAAACATAAATATAAACCCGTTTATAAAATATTAACAACTTCTGGCATAAAAAGTAACGTTTATTTTATTTCTACAAAAACCCAGATTGAGTCTTGCCACATAAAATATTCGTTTAATGAAATCTGCAATATGTTTTATGCAACAAAGATCATACACAACGACTGGTAGCAACAATAGAACTCTGTACCCCATATTGTTGATACCTGTATATCGTAAAACATAGGGTGGCTAAAGGCCACTTTTTGATTGTGATATACTGTTTTAACTGCATGATGATTTACTTTTACAGTCTTATTGCCTTGACCAAGATATAATGCACCTTTATTACCTTAGTCATGGCGTTGAGTGCCAATGCAGTAGCAACAGCTCCACTAGTAGCGCATGCATACGAGGTTAAAATTCTCCTACAAAGAAACATTATTATAATTTATAATAAAGAAAAATGAACAAGACACTCACTTTGTTGAAAGAGGTGCATCTCCACTTCGATTGGTATAGTTTACAATTGCATTGAAAGACTGATTTGCCCACTGCCAGAATATAACAGCTGGTGTAGTTCTGTGGGATTATATATTTTAGTATATATGTTCAATGTAAAACAAATATAGTTTGTTTCAAATCAAAATAGGGGTTAACTCGCCCACTGTACAGGTTGCAGCACAATTGTAAACAGCGCTCACATCTGGATCTAAGTTTGAAGTTCAATGCATCCCATTTTTGTAGGCATACGGGTTCTTTGGTTAGACAGCTTTCGGCAATTACCTTAACTCGGTAATGCCATTACTTATGGTTATGGGTAAGCTAAATTGTAAGCCATACATAAAAAAATGAAAAAAAAGGCAAAAATTAATCAGCCACAAAGTTACTTATTCGGTAACACGGTTAACACCTAAGCGGTATAAGGTGCATAAAACAGAACACTTATATTATAATGTGACTGACGCTCCATTACATGAGAATAAATAGGTTGTACACGGTTATTAACATAGTGTCCCTATGATACTAACTTGTAAAATGTAAGCATGCAACCAGTGATAGTCATGTTCATTGGGACTTGTGCTGACATACGACCATATAGAATCATCTTCTCTTTAGTATCAGGATGGTAGGCACTGTCATATCGATATTTTGCTTTCCATAAATCCTCCTCTGTAGTCCCAGGTGGTAGTGGTTCATTGTTTCTTAAAAATAAAATTTATTTATTGTAAAAGTATGAAATGGTTGTCTGTTGGTTTATGTTGATTCAGTTCTTTTCATACATTTTTGACATCTTATAGGTTGGTGTTAACATGGATAAATTCATATGCAACTGCAAAAATGTTAGTATATTTTTTATGCATAATAAAATACTAAATGAAGTAAGCCAATATGTGCAATAATGTTTTACTTGAAGGTGGTAACAAGCTTTTTGGCAGCTTCCAGGTCGTTGCTGGACAATAAAACGTTCATTGGATTTGTCACTGTGGAAAAATTAATTTGTTTTAAAAAATTATCATGT
Source organism: Ciona robusta (assembly GCF_009617815.1). NCBI lineage: Eukaryota > Metazoa > Chordata > Ascidiacea > Phlebobranchia > Cionidae > Ciona > Ciona robusta. Next base: position 1,711,463 of record NC_143242.1, on the reverse strand, counting down.
AATTGCATTATAATGCTTATACCAGTGAAAAAATGCTTCGCTCTTCCAACGTAATCTTCCTGAGACCATTTTGGTTTTGATAAGTCTACATGACTGAATTGATTTATTTGGCTGCTTCCTTCCATTACAATTGTCTAAGGGTGTAAGTTATGGCTTTCTGATAAAAAATTGTAAAATATCAGTATGACCTTCACATGAGGTATTGCCTAACCGGAAAACTGGTATCTGTCGTAAGTAAACAAAGTAAAACAGCTGAGTTACATATTTTTACCTTTCACCTTTCCACCAACCAATAAACGTACTTTTTTAAGTGGGTGTGTCTGGGGCGTGTTATCAGCCGACGGAACCACGCAACAGAAATCGAATTTTGTTTTATTAAGATATCTATAGGATTCATGAGAATAGAAATCACAGACGGTCACGCTTGAATGCGAACAAGAGAAAACATTTTCTCATTTCAGCTGCTATCGTAACCTATTTCGGGTTTTTACCATTTTCAGCTGTCGTGTTCTTGTTAAACCTAATCGAAACGTTTTCTTGACGATTGTAATTTTTACTGAGGTTATGCTGCAATCAAGGTCGGACGCTGAACCCTAAAAAAGTCCAACTTCAATAAGTGTCTCGGAAAGAAATTTAAGATCGATTTGTGTTTAAATTATCGAAAAAACGCCGGGTATAAACAATTATGGAAGACGATAATCATGGTGAAATCTCCCAAGATGATAGCCTGGGCCCAAACAACGGTAATTTTTTTATACCATCTTAGAAATAACTAGATACCAAAAAATGAAATTTTGTTTTGTATTTAGAAGATGCTGGTGATTTGATCTTAAATGAAGAAGAAGCAGTTGAAGAAGACCTAGCTGTGGTCGATGATGAACAAAATGAGTTGGAATCATCGGAGGAAGAAGAGGAGGGCGGTGAGATGAACAGGATCGGAGTTGGAAGATGGAGGAATTTCCTTCTTCACATACATCAGGGTGGGCATCTTCCTAGGTGAGAAAAAATTTAAATAACTGCAAGGTTTTTCAGAATGATCAAGACCTATTCTCTTTCATGTTTAAGAAGTCCACAACTTACTTGTTTAACACTCTTTACTGGTCCATTTTATAGCATTTTTTGTAAAAACTAAGAAATCTTCTGTGATTTGTGAAACTTAACTTGATCAAAACACAGATTTCAAAACTTTGGAAGGTGGAGGGGTTGGATTGAAAGACATCTGAGACGAAATAATGACAGTAAGTCACATTGTTGTATGCTGTTGTATTTGTATACAGTGCTTGTGGTTATGGTAATCTTAATATTCTCTAGTTTGGTATATATTTTTTGGACTTTTTGTAGTTAAAGCTCCCAAAAGATTACAGTTGTTGTAGGAGTGATTGATTTGATTAAAGTAATTAATTTCTATAGGTAACTGCATTGATTGGGTACTAGGTACTCGACTCTCCAGGATTAAATTCCAGGTCCCAAGACATGTTAAGAGTAAAAATTGATTTGTTTAGAATGGATCAGAATATTCTTTGTTTTACCAGACAGTGATCCGGAAGATGATGATGAAACAGAAAACATTAAAACCCCAACAAACATTACTTTTGACAAGAACTTGCCTACTTCACATTCAGTTAGTAATGTTTTAATATTAATTAATTTTATGTTTATTCAGTAAATTGTGGATAATTTTTCTTGAAACATCAGTAACCGAAATGACAATGAATAAGTACTAAAACTTGATAAAAAGAAATCAATACCATGGTATTATAACTTTTTGCTTAAAATCTGATTGTTTGCTTTTGTACTTTAGTACCTTGGAGAAATGGAAGATTGCAGCGGTGTGCCATACCAGAAGGAAGATAGTTACATCACAATGCCCATTATGTATGTGAATGACTTTGTTCTCATACCGGGCCAGACACTTCCACTTCAGATTGCCCGTTTTAATGAAGTTGCTCTGATACAGAGAGTAATGGAACAAGAGGATAAAACATTTGGAGTTTTGACAGCAAAGTAAGGGTTTGTTGTTGCAAATAGTGAACATGATACATTCTATAATTACAAGTTTATGTTCATTAGTCCCTGATCTTTGCACCATGAGATTATAGAATATGGATTCGGAATTATGATTTATTTATTATGAATATTATTATTAGAAGTTTTTTGTTTTATCTTAAGTAGGTCTATATCAGATATAAAAGTTCCTACTGTGAAATCATCACTTTCTTTCTTTAAACTGTACACAACCATCAGGTCCAATGTTACCCTTTATCCACCACTTTCTCCAACAGCCCTACAATTAGCAGTGGAACACAGGTGATAAAAAACCTCTACGACTTTGGTTGCACGGCAGAAATTCGGTCGTTTCGTGAAACTGATGATCATGAGGTCACACAACTTCGAATTGTAGCTGTTGGCCGACAACGGTTTCAATTGATGGAAAAAAGAACCCAGCTTGATGGGTGAGCTTCGTGTAGGTTTTGTTGAATGGGTGCATATGTATAGGTTTCATTGTTTACAGTTTTTTTTCTTTGTAAAAGAAGCGAATATAACAGTACCTACCCCTGTGCCTCTCAAAGTTTTGTCTCTAACCTTAAACACCTTAATTTTACCCTCTAAACAAAGTAAGTAAAACAATGTGGTGATTTTGGGTCATGACTCATGATGACTCATGATTTATAATGTTGCAACCTATCTGCATGTGTAGACTAACTTATCATAGTACCATATGGATAACCTTATTATAAAGTTGATTATCATTGTAATGTTGTGTATTCCAGAAATGTGTTGGCAAAAGTAAAGATAATATCCGACATTGATCATCAATCTTTGAATAAAAGTCTTGGTTTATGTAGAAATTGCCAACCCACCACTGCTACTAATGGTGAGCATTTGTAATTAAAACTTCTGTACACATTATTGTATAAGAAACCTGCATACATTTTTGTATTTAAAATTTTACTTTCTAACATCTGAAAACAGGAAAGTATTTTGGGCTATTTTCTTATGGAATGCAGAAGTATATTAAGACCATTGAGTGTTTTCAACATTGTTTTTTCCCTTGAAATATATTACGTGGCTGAAGTAATGTTATTTTTATTTTTTTTATTTTGTTGGTTAATTTTTAAATTTACATCCAGAATGCTTCATGTAGAATTTGTTTTTAACACTGTATTTTATTGTCACATCAAAAAATCATTTACTGCAGTGGTTCTCATTTTTTTATGAATACAACACTTAGATCCTGTAAGTCTGTTTGATGCATACCTGGGAACTTGACAGAGCACATAACAAAGTCTATTGTGCAGTAAATAATAATCTTTAAATATTATTTACACAGAATGTGGTGATAGTCTCTCAGCGTCCCAGTTTCCCCTTCAGAGTAATTACCAACATACATGGAAACATATGAGAAGGAATGCATGGAGCACATCATGGCAACCGTGGGTGCATCGTATGTACGACGTGGTATGTTATCTTTATATCAAACTCCATAGTATTGTTATCCAAGGTGTTTGGGCAACAACAACCAAAAAGATGAGCTGTTTGAATGTAAATTAGTTAAATTTTATAGTTAATAAAAATTCCAGGTAAGCAAAGCACGTATGTGACTTTTATATTTGCACATAAACAAAACATGTTTTGTGCCTGTTTTAGGCTTGGGAATAGTATCAGCATATTTACATGCTGGTATTTATATTCTCAAAGAAATGTTTTTCTGAAACTTAAAAAAAATCAACAGAATGAAATTAGAGACTGAATAATTATGTCTCTTTACCTGGTGTGACTTGTAGGTTGGCAGACATGGTGCATATCCAGCACATTTAAGAACTGAATCCGATAGTTCCCAAATTTTGTACACCATGCAATAGAATGCTGCTAACTCAATTACAAATTGAACTGAATTCTAAGTTTTAAACACAACAATCTTGTTAAATAGTAAACTAAATGTCATCTTACTCTGGAAAGTTGGTCAGAAGAAATTTACATTTTATGTAACATTATAAGAAACAGATTTTTTTAATATATAGCATACAACTACAAATTCTCCCCGTGTTTCTTACTTGTATGGTTCGTATGGTTTCTTCAGCTGTCACCTCCATACTTGGTCGATTGCCACGTCCAACCATCTTGCGCTGTAGTAGCTTGCTGTTCTGTACATTAACTTCGTCATACATACGTTTGTTCATGTTTCATTGGATCTTATTTTCTTTATAAATTTCGTTTAGTGTCATACTGTGGTAGCCAGACAACAACGTGGTTAACATACGAAGCACAAATGGTGTTAAAATGTCTTTTCAAAATTTAATTACATTTATAATATCAACATATGACGTTACCTTAATAGGCACCATAATAATCGATAATAAAAACGTCGCAATTAGAGGTATGAACATGGCGAGTACGAACGAGGATGCCGACACTTTACCGCCCTCTTCTTTCCAGCAGATTTCGCGTTCTTTGACGGTTTGTCTGCAACATACCATTCTTCATTTCGATACATGCGTGTTAGGACTGCTTGTCGTTTTACTCAGTTGGTTATGAACTATTTTACTTGAATACAATGAACACATGATAACACATGCATGTTAGGTGTACACGCAAGTGTAGTAAACCACACAGCAGGCGATCGTTCAATTAAAATCAGAATACCTTAATTTACCTGAAAATCTTGCAGCATTTTTCAGATACCCTTCTTTTCGAATTCTTTCCTTGGTTTAGGAAAACTAAACCTTTATTTGTTAAGTCTGCTATTTCCTTTAGTTGCTTGTCCAATTCTTTAACTGAAATGTCAGGTGTTTTTGAGTCTTGCGCACCTTCACTCGTACCGGTGTCGTCGTAGTATTCATCAATCACATTAAAGCGATCACTCGGTGTGTATCCGATAGAAGGAACAAGCTTGTACGCATGGCACCTTCCGCGCATGTTTGTCTGTGTAAACAAAACCCACTTTAGCCAAACCACGTAATTAAACAACATATTGTATGCCAGGTTACTAGCACCGTTTTTAAAACAATAAACGTCATATTTCCCGCACCTTATAGTGTACCTCCATTTGCCAATTGTAAGCATCCAGCTCACTGCGTTGAGATACGACAACAAACAGCGATGGTAGAATCAGCTTAAACATGATTACAATCAACCAATATACTCTGTCCTTTGATTGATCTGTCCTGTACAGACCACCAAGGGTAAACACCCTGTAGCATAAACCATTACCACCCATTGCTGTGCAAACGAATTCTGACACTTTTTCATTCCCGAAATCGATTAAAGCGGTGGTGGCCAGGAAGTAATTGTGACGCAACAGAGCAATAAGTCCGATCGCGACGATCAAAGTCGCAATTTATAAATACAAATCATGAATTATTTATTGAAAACACCACAATTGTGCTCCATTAACTAAGACCGAACGATCTCGTTTCCTGACAACTGCATACGATCTGTGTCGGATTTTTTCAATTTTTGCCACTTTTGTTTTAGGATTTTCTTCGCTTAGAGATCTTTAAAGAACTCCGGGAATGGAATGGAAGACTTCTAGAGACGCAGTGTCCGGTTGGTGCAACAGATTTCTCCTTTTGGGTCGTTACGATGGTCCCATTGAGTGTCGAGCGTCGATTGTTTCTTTTACAGCTCCAGAGCGCCGTTCAACGGTTACGCTGCGAACTGAACCTTCTCCGCAAGGTGGGAGAATATACTTTCTTTTTATTTTTTGAGATTTACGTATTATTTTTTACAGTCCACCACACTCCATTGCTCGCATTGCTCATTACGCATCGCTGAACGCAAAGACGTGTTCAGCATGTCAACATCTGGTCCTATGGCTGCATATGTAAACCCAGGAGGGGTGGTACACGAGACACTCACTTTATACAAAACCACGAGCCTTGATCATGTTGGGCGACGATCAACGGAGCACAGCTGGTTTCCAGGGTTAGAACTTTTATAATTTGTTTGGGTAAACCATTGAATAACCCTATAAATGCAACGTTTAACGATTACAAAATTGTCAATTTATTTGACTGAGGGCTAGAGCATCACAGTAATGGGGATAATTTTATTAAAACTTATTTAGTACAGATTGTTTACATTTAAATGGTAAATAAAACAGAACCCGGTAAACTACTGTTTAATAACAATTCACATCTGGTTTATAACTGTCAGGTACGCGTGGACGATATGCGAATGTCGGAGATGTAGTCGACACATGGGTTGGAGGTTCACCGCCACCAACCCCAACCTTATACCACAGAAGTTTTGGGGACTTACCCGTTCCGCTCTTTCACCCCAGGTGGCGGACAGTGATGTCATTGGTGATGACGTAGGTGACAATGATGACGCGTACGGTTCCGCCATGTTCCGAGAACGGCCACCGTGGATCCCACAGTTGTGACGACATGTTGCGCTTATTTCTTTGATTCTGCTATTTATTTAAATAACGTAAAATTTTTTTCTATTGTACTATCATCCCATGCGCTTGACAGCAGCATTACCCTAATGCTCTGTCTAAAATTAATTTTCCACATGAAATTCCAAAGCAAAATTGCTTTAGACCGATACAGACACATGGGAAGGATAATTATTGTTTCACCTGGTTTTATTCTCGTTACAACGTTCCTGCTGTATGTTGATATAGCAAAAGTTTGGTGGATCAAAAACGTCGCTTAATACAGTGACGAAAAAAAAATTATTACGCTGAGACCAGCAGTTCAATTGGTAGTGTTTTAACTGGTCAGGTTCGCTCAATATTTTGATTATATGTTTCAAACATGCTGTCTGCCTAGTATTGTTACCTTTAACTGACTTGCATAAATAATTAAAGGTCATGCGATTGGCAAACTGATACCCTGCTTGGGCCAATCTTTGTTGAAAACTGTCACAGAAGGCTTAGGCCCTTAGGGGTTTTTATTGGTTACATGTTAAAGTGTTTGGTACATAATTGAAGGCTGTTTTTGATTTTTTTAAACAACAAACCTTATGCATAATATAGTAGGGTGGGGGAAAGTACGGGACACCTTTAGCGCATACTGTTCAAATATCCTGATCGTGTTTTAAACAATTAACAACGGTCTATGAGAGTCGTGAGGATGTGGTTTTATAATTTTAAGTTTTTTTTTGTTTACTACCAAATAGGACGAGAAAATAGAATGAAAATTAAGGTTTCCCATCTTCTCCCTCCCTACTATACGCGCAAAAATGTAACTTTCTTCATGGCAGCGATCACACCGTATTAGTATGTGTTGTTAGGTTATTTTGCGTTGACGAATCAGCCTACTCCATTGATCTTGAATTATTAATGACGATCTCGTTAGAGATAATGTCGTATTTAAAGATACGGCGTCGGTTTCTTGCTGGGCGCATCATCAAATATGTAGCATTCCATGATGTAATGCTTCTAAAATACCACACATATCGGCCAGCTGCCAAGTATACCTGGTGTAGGCCTATATCTCGATTTTAAATATTATTTTGTCTGATGTCATCTTGTAGAATGTATGCATGTATTTTTCAGTATAATATACAGTACGGTGGGGTAAGACGGGACACCTTTTTGTTCTATTTTCGCGTCCGATTTCGTAGTAAACAAAAAACATTCCAATAATTATAAAACCATACCCTCACGACGCCCATAGACCGTTGTTAATTGTATAAAACGCTCAGAACATTTGAACAGTATGTACTAAAGTGTCCCGTCTTCCTCCCTTCTACTATAATATGAAATAAAACATTAGAATTAACCTAAAAAGACATATGCACTGAAGGATTATGCTACTTGCAGGGCTACTAATATTTTATTGAGTTAATTATTAAGTGGTTATATTGCAGCAGTAATTAGCCTACTCGTCAAGTTCAAAGCAAGTGGTTATGTTCCACGATCTACGGCATGGCACCTATCTGTGCAATGGTCCAACTTCAATATATTTTATTATTGATCGATTATAGTGTATGTTGTTTTGATGCTCCCTTTCATAACGATTTTGCTTTTGCCATCGCGTCGAGCTTGGCTGCCTATATTGATTTGTATCGTAAATGAATGAATGTATTGTCGTTAAGTGTCTTGCCCAATGACACATACGACCACAATAGTAGCAGCGTCGAGCCTTGAACCCATTACCTATTGGTTACAGGCAGGCGCGCTAACCACTATGCCACGGCGCCAGACAAATGGTGACTCTTGTTTAATTTAACTGTTTTGTTTTCTGCTTTCCCATGTGGGTGATTAATCGACCTTTAGCAGCCAAAATATGCTGATGAATTAGATGTTATAACAATTATAACGAACAGTGGCTATATTTTAGATGGTCAACATACGAGTAGAAGATGAATGACATGACGACCAAAATCGCAAAACCGCATGGTGGTGCTAGAGAGTTTGTAAAACTGGGAGCCGCAAAACGCGGATACCTATTTATTATATGACGTACGCCGTTCGTAGTAATCGTCTTGGAAAATATGCAGCCGTCGAGTCTCTACTTACAGTTTTTTGGTCGGTTTGTAATCACTTGATTTTCGGTTTGTACTAGTTAAGCATGCTATAGTTCCGCAATACATTATAAAACTTCAATTCAAAATAAATGTAATAGACTTATTCAATTAATTATACAGTTCAATTTTAGGTGCTAGTGAAGAATCTCCCCCCCCGCCTTATTTGCTAACCTCTAACCCCTAACCCCTAGGTTAGGGGGTTGGGTGTTGATGGTTAGGGGGTTAGTGGTTATAGGGGTTAGGGGTTAAATAGCAAATAAGGTGGGGGGGGAGACTCTTCACTAGCACCCAACGATAATGTGGGGATGTGCTGTATACACAGTATACACCATACACATCGTCTTGTGCGGCTAAATTTAAGTTGCGTGCCATGCCGTCTGTGATTTAATTTATGTAGCATTTAGTTAATGCATTTTATGCAGATTCATAAGTAGAAACTGCTGTAATATGTCAGGAATACCTCCCTCAACATGGCGACCTTCGCATGTTATTTTTGAAACGTCAGCAGGGACGATTGAGATAGAACTGTACTGGAATCATGCACCCAAAACATGTGCAAATTTTGCTGAGCTGTGTAGGAGAGGCTACTACAATAAAACAATTTTTCATCGTATTATTACAAACTTTATGATACAAGGAGGTGACCCAACTGGAACTGGTCGTGGAGGCTCCTCAATTTATGGGGGACAGTTTGAGGATGAATTTAGTCGCGAACTAAAACACACAGGTGCTGGTGTGCTTTCAATGGCAAATTCTGGCCCTAACACCAATGGCAGCCAGTTTTTTATTACCCTTGCTCCTACCCAGTGGTTAGATATGAAGCATACTATATTTGGAAGGGTGAGCGGGGGTATAAAGGTGGTAAATCTTTTGGGAATGGTGGAAACAAGTGCCCAAGACCGTCCTGTGCAAGATGTGGTGGTGCGCAATGCTTATGCAGCAGATGAGGGTGGTAACAGGATTGACACTTACTAATCATGTTATTGGTTAAATAACATTGCTAAAAACATATAAGTTTTTAACATCATAAATATACAGAGATTGAAAGTTGTTCACAGTTTTTAAAAGACAATCCAAACCCAGAGTCTAAAGAAGCCACATAACAAACTGCTGCCAGCTGTTAAATTAAAATTGTGCTTGTGTTATAATTAGTTTAACAAAACACAAATGTATTTTGGTCAAATTTAGATCTAACTTGAAATATGGTTATGGTTACCAAGAACAATGTTATGACTTTATTTACCGACCTTGGTTCATAATTGTGTTCGGGTTTGCTCCCCTTTGTTATTCGGGGATTACCATTTTATGAATGCCGGATCACCTGAGGTGCCGGTCACAAAAGAAATTGTATGACAACCCCTGGTCTATTGTGTTTGAGCCAACTAATCACATGACTCGTTTCTCATAAGCTAATGGTTCAGTGATGTTCACAATAGCGTGCTGCTTAGTGTTTGTGTTACATTGTGCCAATTTTTGGAAATACCGGAAATCAATCATTATTTCTACCCCCTTTTATAGACTAGAAAGTCCACTTGGTATCATTTTTAACTTAGTTTGTGTGGCCTGGTGTTTGTGGCATGGCATGTAGTAATCACAGCTGATAGCAGAGTTTAAGTACCACTGGAGATTCAACAAATGGAAAAACGCCGAGTGAATAATGGGTCGCTTGAAGAAGGTACAAGTAGTTAAGTGCATGAATATATGAGTTGCTTATTTTGTCAATAGTTACAACTCACCATGGTAACATACATGAGTAATGAAAAATGTAACTATTCGTCTATTCGATTTAAGTTTCATTTTTTATCACTGTGTTAGTTTAATATGTGGTATGTATTTCTGTCATTTTGTTGTCTAAATTCTGAATCTGTATCAGTGTGCAGCTCAAATATTTTGTTTTGTGCTGTTGAAACATCAAATAAAATACCCACTGCTTGCATTGCATATTATATACTGCCCTGTACTGTACATGCTTTTTATTCCAGAAACAGACAATTTTAATTTTTCTTTTTACATACAATAAAATAATACCCAAAGATATCAGCAAAACTTTGAGCGAATGTTTCTATTTTAAGGAGTTGCGGAGGCAAAGTACACCAGGTTTGGTGAAAGAATTCGACAAGTGTTTCCCGGCCCAATGCAATGTTCGATGGCTTGTGGAGGGAAGAACTGTAAATGGGAAAATCCATCAAGATGGAGTGATGCAGATCAAGCCATAAAAGGCGTTTTCTCATCTTGGTATGAGAAATGAATTTTCTTTATCTTTTGGATAGTTGATTTGTTTAATTTTTCCTACACTATTTCTTGGTTAGAGTACAATAAAACCATAATTGTGTTTATATACATATGTATTTTCAGGTGGAGTGTTGGTTGTTGTAATTTAATGCATTAATGTTTGCCAATCAACCCAATTCAAACATTTGTGTTTTAGTACAGTAATAATTTAAACACCTAATTATCGATTACTAAAATACATGAATCATTAAATATAGCTACAAATAACTAACAAATGAATGTCGTATTAAAGAAATAATCACCAGGTTTGTTAAGCAACTATTGTTTCATTGTTAACCTTTTATTTACTTTGTGTTGCTTTGTTCAGGGTTTTGGACAACGTAGTTGCCATGTCACGGCCCTCGACACAAATTATAGAGAAATACAACATAATTGATCAATTCAAAAGGTTGGACCTCATTAAAACTGATTATATTTTCATGGCGCAATCCTTTTAATGTACCAGCATGTCTCTTATTGATTTTAAAGGCAGTTCAAATAAGACTACAGATTTATGGATGCTTCGCAAAAGAGTGGCGGCATAATTAATTTTCTGCCTCAAGCTGAATAAGATCAATACTTTCATGTTACAGTATTACTGTTTTTTTATTTAATATTACAATTTTAAAAAATACTGATTTAAAACCACCTAATATGTAATATGTAATTCTTACTCTGGATTATGTAGCCCAAGGAATAAACAATGTTTCAATTTTAAGCTTGCAAAACAAGATGTTTTCTTCAGAATAATAAATTTTGTCCTTTGGGTTCTCTCATAATTGCTCATCAGGTTTGCCAACCCCAGTTTATAACAACATGTACATAGATTAATTATGGTAAATCCAAGCTTTTAGTCGTATCAATTCAATTAAAAATTTGTTTTCCTCAGACATAACATTACATCCATAATAAACCTACAGCGACCTGGGGAACATGCTAGTTGTGGTCCACCTTTAGACAAAGAAAGTCTGTTTACATACAAACCCCAGCTCTTTATGGACAACGATAGTAAGTAGCAGACACCTCTGTTGTTTGCTGGTAATAAGGATATGAGTGTTTGTTTTTTGGTTGCTGTTGCTAGCGTTATATAACATGCTATCAAACAGAGAATTGACTTGTGGAAATTTCTTCCTGTTTATATGTACACCGGTTTTAAAGTGGTTTGGTTTAATATAGTGCATCCCTGAGAAGAGTGATTTTTTTTAATTGGAATCTTAGTGTATATAAAACTATTAATCAGAAATAAAGTTTGCCACATTTAATAAACAAATATAGGATTTTGTCCTACATGTCCTATTATGATGTAAAATATATTGTATATATACATATCTACATTTATTTATTTTTAAATCTGAAATAACTGTATGGGTTTCTAACCTGTAAAAATCGGTTTTCAATTATGTTAATTGTTTTTACCTATATTTTAATTCTTTTTTTTTAGTATTTTTCTACAACTTTGGTTGGAAAGATTTTGGAGTGACGTCTCTAAACACTATCCTGGACATGGTTAAGGTGATGTGCTTTGCTTTGGAGGAAGGCAATGTTGCTGTGCACTGTCATGCTGGGTTGGGCAGAACAGGTATAGAGTATAGACACTTTAAAAGTTAGTATTACAACTAGGCTTAAAAAGTTTGTGAAAAAACATTCATAAATTGTGTATAACACAAGTGTCATGTTTGTGTTAAACTACAAATACAAAGAATTTGTATATTTTGAAGAAACACATTGCTGGAAATGTGGTGAGAAACATCACATACCAATGGAAATACACACACTTGGGTTAATTATGGACAAAAACCTTTTTAGTATTTTATTTTGAACTTTTACATTATTAAACCAGCTTACAAGGTCATAAAAAAGATTAACCCTCCACACCAGGTGTATTGATCGCTTGTTATCTTGTGTTTGCTCACCGTATGGACCCAGACGCAGCTATTTTAAGGGTTCGAAAAAATCGAAGCAACTCTATTCAAACGAGGGGGCAAATCGCTTGTATTCATGAGTTCGCACAGTTTCTTAGACCACTGAGAATTGTTTTTCCTCAGGTAAGACTAAGAAATCCTAAATTCACAACACATTTTTTCTGCTAATATTACCACCAGTACCTATGTAACTGTTATTTTTCTTGTAGGTTGTTCCACACTCGAAGCGCTTAACTCTGAAGCAATTCCTGACTCGACAGCACCATCTGCTACATGGGTTTGAGTCTCGTGAATTAAAACACACTCCTAAGCTTGTACACACTGTGTGTTTGAGACTGAGTCAGATTGCTGTTGCTGGAGACTCAGTGGAAGACAATGTAACAGAAGAAGACGCTGTAAAAGATGACGCTCAGATAAGGAGGTTAGTTTGTAGTGGAATTAAGTAATCTTGGTTATACAGAAAGAATAAAATGATATCTTTTGTTTATAAATCTAATACTACGCTAGGTCACCAGGGATAAAAAAGGGGGGTAATTCACGTATAAATAATTCCTCTGGACAAACCAGCAATATAAATCCCCCTTTTGCTGCAGATATATATTTCAGTAAATGCACATGTTTTACCAAAACACAAGATTTGGGATTTGGTAGGCCCAACCTTGATTAAGTGTTGCGCTTGCGTTGCCTTGGTTTTTATGGTTGACCTGTTACCTATTAAAGGTTATTTGTTATTAAACGAGAAGGTTCAATACATGGCTGACATATGTTGAAAGTCAATCAACTGCGTCACTTCTTTTTTCTTGAGCTTCTCAATTTAGATTCATATTGTTTTAAACTGAGCAAAAAGTGAAACCTAACCCAGCAAAGATTCATTCACTTCATGGCAAACCATTCATTCTCGGACTTGTCCCACCCTGTCTGTACCACACCCTAACAAAACGACTTCTTTTATTTCTGATGTTGTCAAAATATTTTTCACTCTTTGTTAATGTTTTTAATTTGTGCCACGTTGTAATATTTTCCCATGTATTGCAACAATACCTTACTTAAATAGATGCGTTTTGTTATATCTGTTTGGGATAGGAACAGACATCCCGAAATGGTGATGAAAATATTATTTTAATAAATTGTTGTTTAATTAGGATACATGTTATTTTTCCTTGATGATAAAAATAGCTATAAATATATTAAAAATAAAAACATATGATATAGTTTTTGTGATAGCATTTATAATTTTCCATGTCATGCATCTAAGTCTGTTATAAATTACTGTACAGATGTAACACAGTAGCTGAAATAAAGGAAACAATACCAGGTGCCTTTGTTAATGAAAATATGGCAGAAACAGCAACAAAAGAAGAAAAGCAAGTTAGTAGTGATTTGTAATCCATTGATTTATTGACTGTGTAAGTTGTCATATAAGAATATGTGTGGAAAATATTATACATCATGTTCATATACTGTGTATCTGAGTGACGTTTAGTTTGCTGTTGTTTTAAGTTGCTTACAATAAATAACTAAAAAATGAAATTTATCACATAGAAGAAGAAAACAACCCCAATAAATTGTCTTGCCATAATTAAATACCTTACTGATTTATTTTTTGATTCATGCATTGAACGATGCCATAAAATTATAAAAAATGGTTTCCAGGATCAGTTTCGTAATACCTAAATATATGTTATATAACGAAACCTACAAGTAGCATTCTTTATACCTTGTCAATCAAGAAATTGCTTTGTTTGATTTAAGAATTTGTTTTACCAGGTCCCTCTTAGTAAGTCACCAACCGATGTAGATGCGGTGTTGTCACCTCGTGTTTCACGACGCAGCAGTGCAAGAACCAACAGCACATCAGAAGCAGTGGCTCGCCCCCAGTCAGCTGGTGATCCAAGTATTGAACAAACAGAGGATGAGATCTTCGCAAATACATCCGATGAGCAGGAGTGGAAGAAGAAGAGACATGTAGCATCTGCAACGTCAAAACCTCCGACTCCAATCCTCGTCGCGAGCAGAAACCGAGCACTTTCGGCGAAAAGTCATCATGAAGATGATGATGATGTGTCTGATGAATCTTCCGAGCCAAAAGTAATGTTGGTGAGACAAGGATCGTGCTCCGGAGGTATTAACCTTACAGAGGGAGTCATTTACTCCTCTGAGGAATCTGGAATCCATTCATCGGAGCAAGAGGAAATGAACGATTCCTTAACAAGCTGTAACATCAACAACAACCACTCGTTGAACGAATCAAGCTTCGCATCCATCAACTTAGACATTGATGAAGATGCAAATATTGATCTGGATGAAACTGCTCCAACATCCGAACAGAGTGATCCTAAACCTCCCATCCAGCCCTCCACCAACCTCAATGAGCGAGGAGTGAATAGTTTGATCATCAGCATCAATAAAATGGCTGCCATCGAATCTACAATACTTGCTGAAATAGAAGGTCAACCATCAGTTCGTAAACCGAGGTTATCAGCTGGTAGATCAGACACAATTCTACCAACTGGCTTGCCGTCAAAAAGTTTACGTAACAGCGCAAAATCAAGGTTGCCTGTCACTGAAGAAAGTGCTGATAATGATGTGGCGGAAAAGTCAAAAGGTAAGTTTTGTTTTAACAATCTGTATAAAATCTGCATGCCTGCTCTTACAAGGCTATACTGATTAAGCGCGATGTCTAATCACTGTAATTAATTGGCTTGTTTTCTTTTATTCTATGATTTTAATGTAAAGCAAAGCATGAAGTGTGTTGTGTAGCGTAGTTGATTGTTTAATGCATGACTTAGAATCTGAAGAAAAAGAAATTACTGTGAAGGATAAACAAACTGCTGCAAATGAAACTCTTGGAATTGAAGCAGAACCAACAGCAAGTGGAGAACCCGATGTTCTTGAACTGAATTTCACAACAAATAACTCAAATATGATTAAGGTGTTCAACGAGCAAATTGGAAAGGCTAAAGCTGAAGTGAAGCAGAATATTCGATTTGCGGGCACTTCACAAGTTACTGTGAAGCCTAAGCAAGTAAACATGCTTTCCTACAATGACTTGTACGCCAACGAAGAAAGCAAGGGAGATGAACTTTTTCAAACATTCTTCCAATGCAGCGAAGAGAGCATGGAAACTTCGAATGAGTTGGTTCAAGAGCTCTCTAGTGATGTCCTTGACCTTGTTGGGACTGCAGACGAGCCTCATTCAGTGGTTGTGTCAACAATGGTGGTATCTTCACCTCCAGCTGCACCAATGGAAGAGATGGAAGTTGCCACAGAGGCAGCTTGCCAGGATATTACTCAAGCACCACAGGAAACAGAATTAGATGATAATGTAGAAGAAGATAATGGTATTTGCTTTAATGCTGACCGAAAAGGTAAGTTTGTTTAAAACGAATTATTTTCCGTATTTCTGTACTCAGTCCTAAACAAAAGCATAGGGTTAACAATTAAACGTGATTGATTATATTTACATAGAAAATGTTCTGAAGTGGTTTCAAGTTGGCAATTGAGATTGTAGGGATCGGGCTATTATTATATCAAGTTCAAAGTTTAAGAGGGCCTCAGTATGTGTTATTCAATCTTTAAATTGTTAAAATTTAGAAAAGAATATTTTTTTAAACTTTTAGGTAAAATTTTTAACCTTTATAAACACCTGAACCAATTTGGCCAAACTCTTTACTAAAGCTGTTTGTTAAATATCCTACCTTAATTTTTTATTTATAATAACAAATTTAGACTATTACAAAAATATTTTATGCTACTATATTTCACAGGTTAACTTGCACATGCCTGAACACATAATTCTTTGCATGTAAAAATCTGCATGGCAATATTTGTTTCCTTGTAATCAAAATTTAAAAAATGTTTTAGATCTATTGTTGTCTTGTAGCATAGGAATAAATTGTAAGTGTCGTTTTAATAGCATAATTTATATTAATACTTCACCCACCCAAATTTATGAATAAAAATGTTATTTACCTATCCTGGCATGATGAAGAAAAGTTATAACATAGTTACATGGGTGTTGTATTTCAATATCGCATGTCCAATTATAACTTCCCTACATATGCTACTTGTGGTTCTATAGTTTGGTATTTTTTATTCTACTTTAACCATCAATGGGATATGATTAAATAGATGAGGATGATAATCTGGATGAAATAATCGACATCAAGGAGGATGAAGGACCCTCATTCTCTGACACCGAAAATGAGGTTTATACTAAAATTCTAAAATTGTTATACCAGTTATTTCAAACAAGATTTGAACGGACTGCTGCCTATTATGCTATGCTACCTGCCATTATATGCATTTTTAGGGGAAACTGATTTTCCTGCACAAAAATTAGTGGTTTACAAAACTTTGTTTATAAACAATTCAAGGTTGCATTGCAGCTGAAATGTTGTTTTATCCGAATGAAGGTTAAATTTGTTGTTCCAGAAGATCAGCGTTCTCCTAGATAAATGTTTTAAATATTCTGCTTTATTGGCATTAATGGTATACTTAATACGCTGCTACGCGCTTTACCTAATTGTATACTGTTAGTGTTACATTATTCTTGAAATGTTTAATATAAATATGAATTTGACATAAACATCCAAGTTTCTACATAAGATATCTTATATACCAGGATGATGTAAATCGAGATAAACTTTCTAATTCAATCGCTTCTAAAGTGAGTTGGACGCAACAAATGAACGGTGGGTTGATGTTTATTCTTTTTATATTATTATATTTCTCGTTGTACCAAGGATTAATGTTAATATTTGGTTTATAATGATGAAGCATTTTTTTGTCTGCGTTGAAATAAACATTTGGTCATCTATAAGAAACCTTGTACTTCTGCTGTGTATAAACAATCATCTAACACCTTTTATTCCATTTGGGATTTATGCTGGGGTTTGGTAACAAATTTTAAGCTATAATAAATTACTGTTCTCATTTAAAAGATACAAATTCGAAAGAAGCCAGAGACTTATCAGCTTCTTCCAAAGCTTCCCACAGTGGTAGAAGAACCCCTTTAATGTACAGGTAACTAATTTATACAGTTTTCTGTACAATAAATAATTTTTATAGTAGGTTCTATATTGTTTATAACAATAAATTAAAATATTTTTATTAGGGAACTGTAAGAGCAAATAGTTTAAAAATAAAAACGGATTTTTTGCTGTATTGAAGTATATTCCTTGTAAGAGTGAGGTCTAATTGCGTTGAAAGCTAGGATACTTAATGTAGATGATTTTGGTCCCTCATAACCCCTAGATCCAAGATGATACAACTCCAAAGTAGATAAGATATCAATAGAATAAGATAAAAGATGTTTTATAAATAAAGCACTGGTATTAACAGAGCTGAACGAAATATTGATCTCTTCAATAAAATGAATGAACAAACTCAAGAAGACGACAGCAAATCCGACAGCAGTGGGAACAATAGTGATGTCATAAAAGAGTCTGAACCTCCAATCCTTCCAGAAGAGTCCTTAACTGAAACGGATGCAGATTTGCTCGGTAGTGATCTACATCCACCCATCCCAAGGATAAACTCAACGAAGAGCATGAGTGATCTTCCGCAAGAAGCGAAAAAGTCACCGGAGTTTTTGACAAGTCGTTTTAGCAGTTTTAACGATGCAGATGTGAAGAATAAAGAGAAAGGATCCAATAAAGGACCTATCTCTGTGGCAAAAGCTTTTGCTTATAAACTAACAGATGATGAGTTTCTATGGGAGAGAGTAAGTGTGTGTGTGTTTACAGCACAGAGATTGAATACAGTTACCCCATTACAAAATATTATGTTTTTTTCATGTGATTTCCTTTGGTTGTGCAATTGTATTACTTTTGCCCAAAGTTAGTTGTCTATGGTTAACCATTTTTTTATACATATTAACAATTAAAACAGTGGCTCACCATTGGGCTTCATATCTGATATTTGGATCAAAGTTGGCGCGTTACAGTTTATACAGCTGTGAGAAAACTTTATGAAACAAAGTTTGACCGAGGATAAATATTCTAGGTTTACACGCATCAGATTGAAATAAACAACCGAATCGATGCGTGGGCGACAGTTTCAAACAATTGTGATGCGTTTGTCTTGTCTGCCCTCATGTGGTCGTGGGTGGAGCATCTTGCGGAGCCGGTGATCACGCAGAGGAGCAAGATGAAGATGTTGGAGTTGGTGAAAATCAATGAAGATGCAACATTTGACGATATAGTGATGAACTTTGAGAGCGCTCTCAAGGCTCTGGAACCAGTGAGTTGTTTTGTAAATTTTATTCAATATAGATGAGGTTCCACCACGAGGTGTTCATGGGGATAGAAGTTAGGTCAGAGTTTGCCCACCACCCTCAATAAAATGATGCAGATTTAGGAATCTTTATTATTTAATGGTTACATTTTTGCCGTTCTTGGTCTATGTTTAATAAATATATCAACTTTGGCAATTCAGTTATAATGTTTTCTCAATTCATTTCACTCTCTTGTTGAATGTTTTATCCTCGACCTGTTGTTAGTATTTATTAGATGCAACGAGTTCCTAGATTATTGTTTGAAAACAAAAAAATGTAAATGTGCACACAGTTTTGACCAATTCACCCTAAATATTGAAAATTACTACCTGGTACAAATAACTTTTCTATACTACCCAGGAGGTATCATGCACAACCAAGTGCTTGCTCAACTGCATTCTGTCTTTTCCTGCCTTCCCTAAGTACTTGGCACATTCTGTTGTTGATAGAACTATCTCTGCATTAACACAATCCCCACTGAATCCAAGTGCTGATGCAGAGAATACAAACCACGAACTGGTGTGTTGATTTGTGAAATATTTTAGCATTGCTTATGGCTTGGGAATTCTCATGTTTGTGTGTTTAAGTGTTTGTGTGTTTAGGTGAATAATTTAAAATGAAGTTTTTTCTATTTTTGCTTTGGAAACTCTTTCTTCAATGTGTTTACCAAAAATACAGTTGCCAAAATGAGAACAAATTTAAAACAGGTTTAATTGACCAATTGGCAATTATCAACTAATATTTCTTGTGATCTCTTTTTCAAATTTAGAAACAAGATTACATAATGTGTATATATTTTGCTTTCTTTCAGACACAAGTGTTCCAAGCTTATGTGGACGCCAAATACGAACTTGCAAACAAAGTTCAATTTCATGTTGGTGGAGAAACCCCTAATGTGGTAGCAAGCAAAGAAATTGTGGAAACCATATCTTTGGATAATGAGAATGATGAAATTGAGCCTGAGAGTAAGTTGAACACAATACTTGGAAAAAATATTCTAAGAGAACTTCTTACAATGTTGCTGCATTTTCTACCACATTATGAATAAAGAAATAAATTATATATTTGCCTTTTTCACAGATGATATAATCCTCTCATCCGAGCCTACATCTATTGCTCCAAGATCAGCATCCAGCATCCGTTCCTCATCCTCCGGTGGAAGCAACACAAGTGTGATCCTGATGCAATCTTCCATAGCTTGCTCTTAGTTCCTCAAAAAAATATTTTTACTACAAATTCCGGTTTTAACTCCCTTATATGTGTTTACCCCAATTCAGCAAGTCACATATCCAACATATGAAGCGTAATAATTGCTCATTTGTATTTTAGGTAGAATTTTATAAAGGGTCAATTTATTTTAACTCTTATACCTAAGTTCATATAATTTGTATGAATTTAACGTATATGTATCTCCTGTTGTCACGATTTTCATATAACTTTTTTATGATTTTTAGACTATTTACAAAAAGCTTTGGGCAGCTTCTCTTTCAACGCTGTGCAATTTTATTTAAGATGGCATATTTACTACTGAATGCGATTTTACTGAAATATTTCTTCAAGATGCTTAATTTTGCACCTTGTTATCTTTCTAGTTTAAAAGTTCTTAATCTTGCTGTTCTTCCAGGCTCTACAGCCATTTCACTACTACTGGTGCCCCTTTCTCTGTGTTTTCTAAACCAAAAGCTTCCAGTGGTGTAAAGAAAATGCATGTAAATACTCCATTTTTTACCAAAAACCATTCCATGTTTACTTGAAGCCAATACCAAAACAAACTGAATACTAAAACCCAACACTATGCAATTGCTACAATACAAAAAGCAAGAAGTGCTAAATATATTATCAACACTTTTTGCGAACCTAATATTGATCCAAAGATTCGGAAATATGTTTTCAGGTTTGATGGTTTTAGTTCTAATTAATTGGTAGCAAGCACATTCTGTTGTTTTGTCGCTTATTTTAGCCTCTTAGTTTGTTTTTTGTACCTGCGATATTTATTTTTTGTTCCTGGTAAACCGTGTGCACCTATATGGCTGAAGCAATTATTTAACTGTGGACCTATTTTTCTTCAAAACTTACTACAGTTATTTTTACTTTGATGTTTCCCATAAAAAAATAAAGGTAATCAAAGCAGACACAAAACAAACTGTGCCAGTATGGTTGGTAGATTTTATAACTAAATCAATGTGATCAATTAAACAGGTTAAGTTATTATAATACAAGAAATTGGTTGTAAAAGGTTTGCACAATAACCAGTACCTACTGAACATACTGCAAAAGACATTTATTAACACAACTTGCTCAAAATGAAATACTCTACCTTGACACTTTAACTTTACAAAAACTAAGACAAGATTCAGTTTGGTGACACTGGTTTAATATAGAATATGATACGACACATTATTAATATGTTTCAGGTACATACATTGGAGCATAAACTTAACACTAGTTCTTCTATGAAGCCGATGTCCGTGACATCTGATTCATAGAACAATCTTGAAGGATGTCCAGCTATATCTGACATTTGTTGGTGGTATTCTGTATTGTTATTGCTTGATGATGCAATTGCATATGTCTGTCGATTTAAACAGGCATATAATTTCAAACCAGATTCGCAATTTAAACAAAAACGTAGATAAAGTAAGTTACCACGCCTGCGTTGTTGTAAAAATTTGATAATTTAAGTTCATCAAAAGTTCTTTTGACATTTAAATATAAGTTATTACACCATGGCCACTCTAAACTTACTGCAAATCCCAGATTTCTCAATGTTTCTGCCGGTTCTAATACATCATCAGAAGAAACATCATCGGCATGAACAATGACAATGTTTGGAACTAATGGTCGATCTCCTTGATTCAAACCAAAGTATTTTTCAACAACCGAAAGCAACACCGCACCTGTATTCACTTGGTCACCACCTAGAAAAGAATTGGTATTGAAACTTTTATTTAAGTTGCAAAACAAAGAGGAGTTTATAGGTGTGTGTATTTGTTTCTGGTAGACTAATACAAAGTGACATATATATTGTTTTTGTATTAGTTTCAGTATTCACAAACTATCAATTAACAATTCAGTTCATTTGAAAAACTATGATATTATTTTAAAAATCAACTGCCACTACAGCAGCTGCATTTAGTAGCCATTGATATGTTACCTGCTCTGTAGGGCAATATGCTGATCTTGGTTAAGAGTTCTAGTCTGTCTTCTATGAAGTCAGAAAGCTGAATTGTTAGCTCATTGTGGACTCTGTTTCCGTATGAAATCAAACCCACCCTTGCACTGTCATTTTGCACTGAGAAGTGGCTGCAATAGAAACTTGGGTTTTAACAAAACACGACCACCATGTTTTAGGTGAAGTATATTGAATACAGTGGGTTAAAATGCTTTCAAATCAGAAATTCTTTTTTACAGGCTCAATTGTGACATACCCGTATAGAGTCACCAACTTTGCTTTGAATTCCACCCAGGAATTTAGGTTCCTTGACTGTTTTAAAGTGAGAATATCTCTGTTTAGGTAAGGAGGACATATCTCTGTGAAAATATTATGAGTTGGTTGTTTTACTCTTACCAAAACAACCAGTGTTGGAAATAGAATAAAATAGGCATAGAAAATAAAAAGTTAATTGTGATTAAATGTTATGCAATAGTGTTTAAATGCAATCAACTAATTAAAATCGACTTAACTTAATTTTGGGCTACAGCGACTAGTATAGAAGAATATCATGACTGTCAACTAAAAATGTTTCCTTTCTTACTGGCACAACATGGTGCAGGTCTGTCCCATGTTCCATCAATCAAACAGTTCAAAATTTGACTTTCAAATGGATGAATTGAGTAGTCAGCATCACACTGGTATCGACAGGCAGACCCTGGTGAGTTCCCCATTGAACAAACTGCTCTGCTGTTGGCTACACTTGGTGGGAGATTGCAATCGACTGAAACATAAAGTCGTTGAACATGCTTTGATTTTATTTGTGTGTATGATGGTTATATTGGGCCAGGGGTATGCATAACTATATATAAATAGGCGGACAGAAAAAAACAAAGTTCATTGTTTTATGAAATGTAATCTATTCAACCCATATTGAAATATCATGCTGTACATTTATGTTTTAAAGGACAAATTTGAAAATATTTTTAATGGCACTTACATTGCATTCCTCTGCAGGTTCTTGAGTTAAGGTTACATCGGTTGGTGTCACAGCAGCATGTACATACTGAGTTTGTTCTATCACCGTTACATTGTCTTTCTCCTCTTTGATCTAGTTGAACCTATGAAAGAAGTGACTTCTATTCTATACGGGTGAGTTCTATGTTGCGCCATGCCAGGGGAAATGGAATTTAGACCTAGGTTGACCTTTTACCCAGGTAAAAGAAGGTTTATTTATATGGAATAGCCATATTGTTAATAGGAAGTTTATTTCAATCTCATATATTAAGGACAAAAAAACTTTTTGAGAAAGAACAAGTCATACTAACACGTGAAATGTATAATAGGATATTGACAAAACTACGTATGGCTCAATAATGAACAGAACATTTTTATGTTTTTTGTACATACTTGTACACGGGCATCAGTTAAACAAGCTTCTGTTTGCTTGCATCCTTTCATGATGATTGTCGTAGAACCCCATCTTCTTTGTATGGTCTCACAAGAATCCTGCAATGATATAAATAGTAACAGGTGTAGCATGCTTCAATTAATAAAATTGAATTTTAATGAAAATTGTTGTTTAAAATCATAGATTCAAGTATGTACTCCACATATTAAATATTGAAATATTGAAATTGCATTGGAAACATATGGATTATTTTGTCCTCTAACTTGGCCTGGTCGGCATGTGCGAAGATCCCCATTCATTATACAATCGAACATTGTTGGCTGGTTACTGCATGTCCAACATCGAATCCCTGAAACAAAACGTTAACTTATTCTCTCTGTATTAAATATGAAATAAAGAGTCATTTTCTAAAACAACTGTTTTGATGTGCAATAATCCCAATAAGTTATTTTTATGTTTATTTTATTGCTAAAGAAATTTGACCTGAACTTAGTTGGTAAAATCCAGTCATCAGAATAATAATGATAACTTCACGCATTTCTCTGTCTTTTTAAAGATTTTAAGTAGTAATGATCCAATGGTTGTAGTTGTATGAACATAACTAGCCAATTGACGACAGTTTTGTTAAATAGTCAACAGCACTGAAGATATAACATTGCCTAAGGCACTTGGTTTGGTTAAACAACTGGCTCGGTTGTTTGGCAAGTAATTTATTGCGTTTATATACAAATAGGTCACATATTTATTAATAAGTAAAATTTGAGACAAAAATGTCAATGTATTGTTTTTATCTTTTCAATCTAAATAATGTTAATATTTGTTTAATATCTACCTTTATTACGTTTAACGAATGTTTCTATTCGTCATGTTTACTCATTGAAATTTAATTGCACTTTTAAAGTTTTATACCTAATATTTATATAATCAAAATAAAATATAAGGATAATTGTGTAAATGGTTAGAAATAGTGAATAAATTAAATATTACAGTCAAATAAAGTATGAACACAAATTTTACCAAGGTATGTGTTGGAATGGCAATATGAAATACTACATTTACACCCATGTATATCAGTACAAACATTTTGGCATAAATTATCATTTAAATTACCACTTACATGGCGAAAATGTAACAGAGTCACAAAATAACGTTTAAATCTTTTTGAATTTAAACTGGAGAACAAACTATTCATGTTTTTACAATTTCCGATCATGTGTACACCCGATGTGATATTTTGGACACAAAATAGTTGCCAATTTGCCTTATAACGCGTTTAAACTTCTTTTTAATCATTCTATGGCTTTGGTCCAACACGTGGTTTTTTAATCGGGGAATCCCCTATAAGACATAATTTTAATTTTCCAAGAAATAATCAGTTTTGCACGCCTCACAACGAATGAAATTCGGTTCCATTTGTAGGTCAATTTATTCAGTAGTTAGAATGTCTACCACGAATTCTTCGCTCACGAATGGAGTTGAAAATGCTAAACGTGTCGCCGCTTTTACCGCCGCCAACAATTTCGTACAGGTATGTCGTATGATGTATTGTATGTTAAAATCATATTGCTTGTTTGATCAATGTTTGTTTATACCAGAGCCATAAAAATAGCTAGTAGTCCACCCCATTGTTACGTAAAACACAAATTGAACGGCAATTTGGGTCCAAAATAACACAGTAGGTATAGGGAAAATGTATGTTTTTCGGTTAAGGACAGAAAAAAAAGCCTAAAAACAAATTTAAAGGTTAAAAAATGTAAAAATCATGTGTTATTTGTTTTCTGTGTCCAAAAAATAGAATTAGAAGCGCTTGATTTGCGACATTTTAGTCATTTAATGCGGCTAAATTTATATATTTTTTCCAAAAAATGTTTGGTAAGGTAAATAGAAGCTGTTTTACACCTTCCCACAAAAGGAAAACACAAACAAAACGTAACAAGTTCGTTTAAACCCATTGCCAAAATCACTACTTTTGCTTTATTTTGGTCACAAAAAGACTGCAGTTGGACTACTCGGTGTTTATACGACTCTGGTTTATACAAGGGTCACTTAAATATATGTGTGTAGTAAACTACGACTCTGGTTTATACAAGGGTCACTTAAATATATGTGTGTAGTAAACTAGTAAAAATACACTAATTATACATATATTTTAGAATGGCTATGTAATTGGTGTTGGCAGTGGTTCAACTATAGAATATGCTGTAGAACGCATTGGTAAGTAATAAATCACACTATTTTCACTAAAGTATAATGTATTTTTAATTTATTTTTATTCTTTGATTAGCGGAAAGAGTAGAGGCTGAGAATCTTAAAGTGACATGCGTTCCAACTTCATTCCAAGCCAGAGAACTTATATTAAAGTACAAGCTTTCACTAAGTGATCTTGACCGACATTCCAAGCTTGATGTTGCTATAGATGGAGCTGACGAAGTGGATGAGCAATTTACCCTTATCAAGGGTGGGGGGTAAGCTATTTACACTAGATTTAGTTTAGTGTCATTTTTGTAAAACCACTAGCCAGAGAAGGTCGTTTCAGAGTCGAATACTGTTTTTATTGAACTAATTTATTGAACAATTTTTTGATAGAAGCTACTGTGTTTAACCCCTAAACTTTCTAATGAAAAAATAGCTTAAGATCTACCATTTTATAAATTCAATTTTATATTTTAGTGGATGTTTGACACAAGAAAAAATTGTTGCAGCGGCTGCCAAGAAGTTCGTAGTCATTGCAGATTTCAGGTATAACTATTTCATTCTGGTTAAAAACTATTTCTTTAAGTAATAAATGATGTCTCTAACATTCACAAGTTTTTGATACAAGTTGGTCATAGTATTTGTGCTGAAAAAAGGATGTTTTTATTTACCTTGTACATTTCTGTAACTTAGTTGTTCCATTATGTTCAGTCAGTCTTGTATTAAAATACTTTTGTTTAACATACGTTACATAACCAATGGTTATATTTCAGAAAGAAGTCAACCAACCTTGGTGAAAACTGGAAAAAAGGAATTCCTATTGAGGTTGTTCCAATGGCAATTCTTCAGATTCAAAACAAAATAAAAGAGAAATATGGGGGAATCTGCACTATACGACTTGCTAAAAGCAAAGCAGTATGTGCTCTGTATAAGTTTAAATTATCGGCAATACTGATGCATTCAGTTTATTTTTTATTTTTTGAAGGGTCCAGTGATCACAGACAACGGAATGATGATTGTTGATTGGCAGTTTGATAAAAGTCATAACTGGTCTGAGGTCCACCAGTTTATTAAACTTATTCCAGGTAAAATATAGATCAGTTTACTTTAGTAGGTGACTCGATGTTATACCTCTTTTTACTCACAGGTGTCGTAGAGACTGGTATATTTTTCAACATGGCCGATATTGTTATATATGGTACTGAAAATGGACAGTCTGATATTAAAGCAAATACAACTGTGCTGACAAAATAGGATTTAACTTGTAACCAGACACTGCTGAACAAACTGTGCAATCAAGAAAATACAGCTATCTTCAAACAAAAATGCATTCATATTTAGTATTAGTATTACCCTAATTACAGGGTAAATAATTTTAATCCAGAAGATCTCTCAGGTTGTTGTCCTTAAGTTTAAAGTTTGTCCACCATGATCTTCAATTGCTTGTTTTGTTTTATAATACCACTTCTTAATGTTGGTGTGGGTTAGAACATCATGAAATGAATCGAGGTTTTCCATCACTGATAGAACTCCAAATACAGACTGCAATATACAAATATGGTAGAAGTTGCATTTATACACTAACCTATAATATTGGTTATTTGATTGTGCAATCTTATCCCTGAAATGTAAATATGACATTGGTGCTTCTACTTTTAAAATTTGTTTAAGCTGTACCTTCAACTTATCTTAGATTTGTTCATCTACTTACCACATCTGCCAAATTTGGTTTACTGCCCCCCATAAATGTTCTACCTTTCCCAATTGCTTCGGTCCATTTATTACAAGCTTTATACAGATCAAGTCTGACATTCTCATCTAGTTTGTATCTGTAAAAATGACATTTGTTGATACAGAGGGTATTAATAAAAATGCACAAAATATCATGGTTCTAGTGAATACTTCAGTAGATGTTCATACTTTGTCTTTAACCGCTTTGCGATACCCCACATAGCGATTGAACCAAGATACTTTGCAACAACTCCTTCCCAAGTTCCATTAAACCTTCCTTGCTTTACATGATAATCAAACGCCTGGTAAGCTTCTCTGTATGTTCGATAGACGTTTGGTGAAATTAAATGCACCAAGTAGTCATCTGCCCAAAATCTCCATTCTGCTTCCTCCCTGAAGAAAAAAAGGCTAGTAACTCCCAAAAGCTAAAAACAAAGCATATACTTTCTAGCATCATTTTCAACAGTTGCTAGATCTGCTTCATCGGATATGAGCCAGTGTTTGTTTAATGTTTCCTGCTTTGATTTACCATCTTCTCCAACTACAGTGGTGGTTGGATAGCGTTTAAGCAACTCTGTAATGTTCATGCCTTCATTGATTATGTAACTTGACAAAATGCTGATAATCAGAGAGGAATCCCGAAGTTCCTGAAACAGTGAAAAGTAGTAAATATTATTCTACTTCATGCAAGAAAATAACATTCAATCTTTCGAACTTACTAGAACTTCACCATTTTTCTCTACGGTAACCAGAGGTACTTTCTTGTATTTTGAAAACTTCATTTCTTTTTTAAAAATAGGATGAACTTCGATGTTTTCAAATGGGATCCCGTGAGCAAGTAAGAAGCATCTTGTCTTGGTGCAAAATGGGCAAGTCTGATACTGGTACAATTTGATTGTCATGCCATCCCATTTGCTTGACTGCAATACAAACATGACACGATTTTTTAAGGTTTATTTCATCAGCATTTCTGTTTGTTAAAAAATTACACTTACGTTTGCACATTCACTGTTCTTGTGGTGGCATCTGATAAACTGTTTATCTTTATGAAGGTAAACACACATTCCACTGCCAAACAGCATGGATAAAACCATTGTTTTGTACGAACCATGGCCATAATTTTGTCGCCTCGAAGACGGAGTATAAGTCGTAAGTGAACTTTTCTGAATGTTTGCATTGTTAATTCTCGAGTACGCAAGTTGAACTGGAGCGGCATAATATACGCTGCCGCATATTGAAGTAACTCGATGAAAATTCGTAATACGACATAACCCCAACATTATTACTACAAGTTATATGATTATTAGTTTTAACGAAAACAACTACAAAAAAAAACAAGAGATGAAAGATCTAATGCGTGAGCACGTTAATTAATCAAATTTGCATAGTATTAATTAACCCTTTTACTGCAACGGTCGACTGAGCTGGATCAAAAACTTTTAATGCGTCCCCACTTAAATGGAAATAGTGTGATTCTGGCGTGACTTCCCCATGCATGGCAGTTTACTTGACTCGCAAGCGTTACAATCAGTATAATTACTCATTAATTTTTACTCATCGATTTTATACACTATGGTTTATAAGGCTAAGCTTAGTTTAAATTATTGTATCGAATACAGTCGATAAATCAATGGTAAAGTACATTTTAAGTACGAGTTGGCGCCTTAAACAAACAGAAATGTAATCGTTAATTACTCGCTAATTAGGCGATCACGTCAAATATGGTTTATAAAACTATGCTTAGTTCAAAATCCTTTATAGAGCAGTGCTCTTCAACCTTTTTTGGGTTGGTGAACCCCTAAAGTTGTTGCGACAAACTCATGCACCCCTGATTGTTTTAACGTAAAACTCATGACGTTCCTCGATTACCAGTGATACAAGATATAGAATTCATATAAAAAAAAAAAACTGTAGGAAAGTGGCTAAGTTTGTTAAAAATGTTCAAAACTGAATATTATTGCTGAAAATAGTTGAAGTTTGTGATGCACCCTTGTATACCCTTTTGTTCTGGTGTACCCCTGGCATATTTTGGTGCACCGTGCACACCGGTTGAAGAGCACTGTTATAGAGTACAATCATTTAATAAAAGTTTAAGGTGCATTTTGAATTTGGCGCATTTGATCAAACAGTAAAGTAATCGTTAATTAATCTCTAATTATGCGGTTTCAGTTCTGAAAATTTAGTCTAAAAATTATAAATATATATTATGATATGATTTCAATCAAGAGATTAAAGAATAAATGCTAGAATTAAAAATTAAGGTAAGTGCGGAAGAAGTCGTCCAAAAACAACAACAACAACAACAACAACAAGAGATCACAGATCTAATGAATGAGCACGTTTTAAACTAATTAGCATAATATAGTAGAGTCGGGAAGATGGGACACCTTTAACACATAATATCCAAATAGCCTGATCGTGTTTTAAACAATTAACAACGGTGTGTAGAAGTCGTTAAGATACGGTTTTACAATTCATTAAGTGTTCTTTGTTTACTACTAAATAAAAAGAGAAAACAAAATGAAAAGGTGTCCCATCTACCCCCACCCTGCTATATTAATTATTCCCTTTACTACAACGGTCGACTGGGCTCGATCAAAAACAAATCTGAAGTAACCAACGAAACGGGTTCTAGTTGCCATTGATGACTGTGGAGCAGTAGGCAGAAAGTATTTATTCGTGCAATATGATTAATGAAACTTATGACGTATGGGGATTAAGTGATTGGTAAAGAATATGTGTAAATACGCTTTGTACAACTCCTGTACCATGTGTTTACTGTAAACTTACACTAGTTAACGTTGGCGTCGCCTAAAAACGTTTGTTTTCATTAATTTTGACAAACCGTAATCACGCAGTAATTAGGTAATGTTAGAAGTTAATATTAATCATATAATGTTAAATTAAAAGTAATGTTTCAATTACGATTAATGATAATACGGTATAAGAGTAGTGCATTTAATGCGTCCCCAATTAAATGCTAATAGTTTGATTCAATCGTGCATCGTTGTGTGGATTTCTTATCTCACCAACACGTGCCGTCGTTTCTCCCAAATCCCCAAACAGTGTTTTCGCTATGTAAAGTGCATGAGGAAAGTAATCGTTAATTATTCGCTGATCGTGTGGTTTTAAATCTGAAAAGTCTAAAAATTATAAATATATAATATGATTTGATTTCAATTAAGAGAATAAAGAAAAATGCTAGAATTAAGAATTGAGGTAAGTGCGGAAAAAAGTCGTCCAAAAAACAACAACAACAAGATGAACAACTGTTTAAAGAAAAAGGATCTATATGACCACTGACGTGCTCAACAACAACAAGAACAACTGTTCGACGAAAAGGATCTATATGACCACTAACGTGCTCAATAAGAACACAGTAAACCAGGAATAGAAAAGACCAGAGGACTCTAGGAAAGACGTTACGCATGAAACAAAACGATTTCTTTTGAAACACAATGTTTACATTGTGATTTTCGGAATATGGTGCGGAAAATTGTAATAGTTTTTATTGAACACGTTATTGAACACGTTATTGAACACGTTAGTGGTCATATAGATCCTTTCTCGTCGAACAGTTGTTCTTGGCTTTGTTGTTGTTGCTGATAGGGCGATTATTTTCCGCACTTATCTCAATTCTTAATTCTAGCATTTTTCTTTAATCTCTTGATTGAAATCAAATCGTAATATATATTTATAATTTTTAGACTGAATTTTCAGATTTAAAACCGCACGATGAGCCATTAATTAACGATTACTTTCCTCATGCACTTTACATAGCGGAAACACTGTCTGGAGTTTGGCGGGGAACGACGGCACGTGTTATATAAGATAAGAAATCCACACAACGATTCACGACTGAATCAAACTATTAGCATTTAAGTGGGGACGCATTAAATGCACTACTCTTATACCGTATTATCATTAATCGTAATTGAAACATTATTTTTAATTCAACATCATATGATTAATATTAACTTCTAACATTACCTAATTACTGCGTGATTACGGTTTGTCAAAATTCATGAAAACAAACGTTTTTATGCGACGACAACGTTAACTAGTGTAAGTTTACAATAAACACATGGTACAGGAGTTGTACA
This sequence comes from Ciona robusta, assembly GCF_009617815.1. Classification (NCBI taxonomy): domain Eukaryota; kingdom Metazoa; phylum Chordata; class Ascidiacea; order Phlebobranchia; family Cionidae; genus Ciona; species Ciona robusta. The sequence goes on along the minus strand of NC_143242.1, from coordinate 1,679,926 downwards.
AAGCGTATTTACACATACTCTTTACCAATCACTCAATCCTCATACGTCATAAGTTTCATTAGTTATAATACATGTCTAACTACATTCTGCCTACTGTTCCACAGTCACCAATGGCGACTAGAACCCGTTTTGTTGGTTACTTCAGATTTGTTTTTGATCGAGCCCAGTCGACAGTATAGTAAAAGGGTTAACTATAATATAGCAGGGTGGGGGTAGATGGGACACCTTTTCATTTTGTTTTCTCTTTTCATTTTGTTTTCTCTTTTCATTTGGTAGTAAACAAAGAACATTTAATGAATTATAAAACCGTATCTTTACGACTTCCACAGACCGTTGTTAATTGTTTAAAACACGATCAGGCTATTTGGATATTATGTGTTAAAGGTGTCCCATCTTCCTCGACTCTACTATCTTATGCTAATTCGTTTAAAACGTGTTCATTCATTAGATCTGTGATCTCTTGTTATTATTATTTTTATTTTTATTATTTAATGCCAGGAGTAGGCGGGTTTAAACTACAAGAAACATTCTACACTGTTAAAAAGACCAGGGTATTCTTAAGTTTTTAATAATTTAAAGTTAAATAAAAAATATGTTGGAAACACTTGGAATTGGGGGATTCCCCCTGTGTTGCAAGTTTCGAGAATTGAACATGCCATATTTAGTGTGAGGTTTTTTGTGAACTTAACAGATGTACCTGTATTTTTTTAAATTGTGCGATCTTAGTAACCTACATAGCATTATTTTAGGAAACTGGAAGGAGGTTGCTTTTAGTAACGTTGTTATGTTAAAATGAGGTAAGTTTTTTAAATGTATACACAGGTTAATCGCCTTTTCCCTCTGGCGCTGGTGATTTTTTTTCTTTTTTGCTTGTTTTTTTATGGAATTTAAATTGTACATGATTTCATTAATCTCTTCCTTCATTGTAGTTCTACTTACCGAAGATATCAAACGCACCATACATACAAGAAACATAGAGATGGTGATGACAGTGATTACTTGAATTCCCAAAGCCCCCGACGTGACAGTAACCGTGTAACTCCTCCCCGCTATGTTAAAGCCAGATCTCGTTCTCCCATACGACGACCATTCTCCAGTACCAGTTCATCAAAGTTTAGAAGTCCAGATCGTTACTCAATAGCAGAAATGTGTGTGTTAACTCTTTTTTCTGCACTTTTCTAGGTTCTAATGCTTTTAATTTACCCACAGATTAAAAAAATTGGTCTGTGTTTTCAACTTTTCATAAAACCTGAGAGGTCTTAGCGATCTGTAGACAATTCACATATGTGCCCTTGATAATCATTATAGCTCTATTAAACCCTAATAAATTCGGAAAAAATCAGCGGAAATTAAACTTTTCAATCTGGTATAATGTATTACTCCCATCCCTTGTATTGTATTTTTGTTTTGTTGCTAAGCAATACTTTGTGTTTCTCCGTTTCAGCATAAACAAGAAGCATTCGCCTACAAATTATTCCACCAACAATTGGTATAAACACAACAGAAGTTACCATAGTAGATGGCAGCCACGTAACCACAAAACAAACCCTCAAGATGAGAAACCCAACTTTATAATGGATGTGGACCACCGGATGACTAGAACTGTTAAACTAGATGAAAGCAAATCATCATCAGAAGAAAAAGCTGGAGGTTCTAATACTTTAAGTGGTAAGATGAGCAAATGAATGTAAAGTTGTATATAGTCTATGGCATAGCCTGGGACTATCAGCCTTAGTTTAATTGTGTATTAATTCATACCCATATTGTTCTGCGTTATGTTATACTGCATTAGTAGGTAGACTAGATTTTAATGAATAAATGGCATTAATCCAGCAACTAAAGAATTTTTACACAAATGTTTTATTTCATACAACTTTTTATGGTCTCCTGCATATTGATACACTCGCTCAAGACTGATATCCATCTTCATTACAAGGCAAGCGCACCATGTGTTTTGTCTGCTTTGGCCATAATATTAATTATATGAATGAGAGTATGAGGAATGGAGACCTATGTTTTTTTATAAAGATTCAAAGGATCTTACTGCTAAGGTTTGGATTGATGAAGCTGAAAATGTATTTCGATCTGACTGTATTACAATCTCAGAAGTTACGCAGCTGTTCATTAAGTGAGTCTATTACAAAATATTATGTTTTATAAAATGCAATTGTTGCTGTAAAATATGTTGCTTGCATAAATACAAGTCCTTTTTAGTATTTGACAATAGAATGAAATTTAATGCTATCTCTTAAAATGGCTTTTACAAATATTCACCGCATTATGACAACTTAAAGACGAGAATATCCCAAATTAGTCAGCAGCGGATGAACAAAATTGTTTAAAGTAAAACTGAAGCTTGAAGTAATAAAATCCAATTGCAGCTTTTTAATGAACTTAGAAATGTTGTATTCTGATGCTAAGTGTAGAATTGTAAGCAATACAATTTGTTTAATATCTTTACCTACTGTAGTGAAGATGAGTCTTTAAAAGAGAAGTTACTACCAGTGATGGAGAAATGCTTGCGTCGATTGTTGTCTTCCCATTTAAATCACCTCAAGGTTATAAAAAGTAAAAAACAGCAATCTGGTTGACAACAGCAATTGGCAAATGTACATTTTCTGGGCCTGATTCTTAACAGTATTTGAAGCTGAAAATGTATCCTCAATTCCACTGAATTTTCTTACAAGTATGATGTGTTTTGATGCCACCACAGTGTCCAATGGTTCGTTTGCCCAACTTTATTTTGATTAAATCTTCAATCTGTCTGTGTTCCAGTTATACTGGCATTTTGCCTAAATTACCATGCTGTGTTTTAACTGTGATCTGTGCAAAACCACCCAATTTGCTTTGTCTAAATGGGTCAATTGATAGGTAATGTCATTTAGGGCTAGGTTTGTTTATTTTTATTGGTATTTTTTTTGCTCAAATTGTTTTACAATGCAAGTTTCTACTGTGTTGTAAAATAGAAAAAAAAGTGATATTTTTTTTATTTTGTCCCAAATCAGTACATTACATGCGTTTTAGAAATACAGTGCCTAATCTTCTTGTTTTTAAACAATTAAATTTATATTCCGCTGAAGTATTTGTTTCCTTCAAATCAATCACAAATCGAGTATTTATTTGGGTGGTAAAATGACAGTAACCGGTGTCGTGATCGTAAATAAACTTTAGCTATAGAAACAATTTTCATACAAATATGTTACGGCGGTTCAAGCACAAAACCGCTGACGCACACAAATTTAATTAATTGTATAAAAACGGTATTAAACGAAAAAACACTGCTCAAAAACAGATGGAACGATTATTTACATTTTATTAATATTTTGATCATCGGAGACCTCTTGGAATTATGCCAGTGTTCATTCAGTACGGCCACGCCGAAACAAAATGTTTGCGCATCTCTGTAATAACATTGATACTGAAAACGTTTTACCGACTTGATATGTTAAAGTAAATCCCGCATATAAGTAACAATATATAGTTGTTTGGAGTAAGATGGGACACCGTTTCATTCTATACAACCACATCCTTTATTCCACTTCCATAAAGCGTTGTTATTTTTTTCAAACACGACAAAAATACTTGGTATCCCATCTTACCCCATCGTACCCTGGGTATTGGCATAACATAGGGCGGTTATTGGTGTATATATGATGTTGTAGAACTAATACCTATGTTGTGTTTAAGTTAAACAGCAGGCGACTTACGAGAATCTTTCGACATAATACGGTGTATCCGTTACAGTTCGTCTCCTTTACACCTTCATTTATTTTTGTCCATAACTTTAACTTTCTCTTTGATGATATAGGAGCTGGGGTGAATGACGTCACGCGTAATCTTGTCGGGATTCGTTTGACCGGAAGTACCTTTAACGGAAGTGACGATTCAAATGTTAAAACTAATGTATGAGGAAATACTTCAATTATTTTATTGGTCCAACCAAGGGATGGTTACTAACAGGTTGTCCAAATTGTCTATGGATAAAGCAATTAGAAATACAGTATTTATAAAACAATCAACCACAGTTTACATACGCGGTAAATAGTAAGTCGGGATAAGGTATACAAAACAGCTAGCTGCTAGAACACCCTTATCGTTGCCCCGCCATGCGAGTGTAAATAAGTTCATTTCATTCATAATAACTATAAGTTATACAGAACCGCAACACCTTGTTCAAGACGCATTTCTTCATCATGCCACCCAATCCATGCGTTTTTAATTCATCAGATAAAGCATCGTATCTCCATTTTCCGTCCTCTAATTGTCTAGGCATTTTTGAGCATCTTGCATATGAGCTACGCTTAGATATACAATGACCGTAATGGCAACCTGGCAAAATTAAATTATTGAGACGGTAAATTAATTTTTTTATAAATTGACTTTGTCAAATTCAGCTTTTATTTCATCTTTTAATCATACCTTTAATCAGTTCGAAACAGCACCACAGCACGATCAGGCAAATTTTCATGGTGTTACTTGTTATGCACTTTGTGCTGGTGTATATCTGTTTTCACTGGTGCGCGATTTATTAGCAAGATTCTGATGTTTGAAGTCCTTTTAACAGACAACACACAATAGTTGATATACTTTGACCAGCAAGCACGATTTTTATTCCTACACACAACCTTCAATTATAATCAACAGTTTAAAACAATTTTAATAAGAGTGCAGGAAACATGACAATAAACTGCAACTGTAACAACTGCTATAACTTCCAACTCTTCAGAACTTTTGAGTTTACGGTTATCGACAAGGCTAGTTATACGAGCTGGTAACATTAAGGAACAACTAAACATTAAATAAGTGTTATCGGCAATAATAGTCGAAAGCGTAAGGCTTCATACCATTAGGTCGAGAAGTATCGGATTAAGGCAAAGTACTTGAAGCTGACGCCTGTTCACCACATGGACAAACAAATAAAAGAAACCGCAGAAAAACGCGCTAACAGTCCAGACAAAAAACAAGTTCCATAATTGCTTAAGCATAAATATATATCGTAGGGTGGGGGAAGATGGGACACCTCATCATTCTATTTTCTCGTCACATTTAGTGGTAAACAAAGAAAACTAAAATAATTTTAAAACCGTACCCTGACGAGTGATAATTGTTTAAAACACGATCAGGATATTTGGATATTCTGTGCTAAAGGTGTCCCATCCCCCACCCTGCTATAACACATTCGTAGCATAGTTTTTGACACACCCCTTTACTTCATATATACTTATAATGATTTCTTGCAGTATCTGCTCGAAGCTATTTGATTTTACTGCCCCTATTTCACGAATTGTCAACAACTAAGGTGTAAACTACTTAGATTTCTGTTTTGCATCGAAAGGCAAATCAATAAAATAGGTTTCTGCCTAAAGATGGCGTCGTTGCATTTCCTAAGCGTGCAAATGCAATTGTGTAACAATGAGAATAATAGGTAACTGTTAATTGTTTTGTGAATTTAACAGAACGATTTTATTACCTATGTTTTATCATAGACACATCAATCAAAATGACGTTAAGCGTGGTTAAATGACTTCACCAGTTTTATTCATGTTGTTGTTTGTTGCTCAAGGCATCAAAACAGCCGGCGGTACCATAAAGCGCTATCAGTATAAGCTATATACTAATTAAACCTACATCACCTTGCATGTTGTTACGCAATCGATTGTGTAACACGGTTTTACACCGAAGTTCCAACGGTAAATTCTTCTTTCCAAAATTGACTAAACTTAACACTATGATGATTCATGTCTCATTGAATCACCATCATTTAATCAGTCACGCTCCGATTATTTTTGTCATTGTCATTCCTAAACTACAAGTCACTTTCTTGTATCTAGAAATATATTTTGAGTTTTTCATCACGAACTCTCTGTACACGCGGATTTAATTTATTGTAATGTTATATTATGAATGTCAAAACGCCATGAACGATAAATATATGCTGTATACATTCACTCACTTTAAAGAGACATGAAAACTCAACATGTAACTTGAAAACGCCACAATAAACTATTTTACTTTTGTTGTACTCTTCTTAAATTTGATCGCAAAGGCACTATGCCCGTATTGATTCGATCTTCAGCCCCATCTACTGAAAGAAACGTTGCCGGCAGGTTATTTCCCCGTATTAGTGGTTGTACAGTTGGTGGCGGAGTTGGTTGAAAGATTTCACTCGCGCATCTCTAAAAAGTGTGGGTCAAGTAGAGAATGCGTACTCAATAACGGGTATAATGAGAAATGGATGATAAGGCTGTTAAGAAACTTTTTCTGGCGCAAGAGCTTTCGTTCTTCTTCGCATAAAATCTCATGCCAGAGGCAGTGCAGTACGTACGTATCAACATACTAAATACTAAGTATGGTCACTTACCTCCACTTGTCTACACACATCTTCATACCCCTGACATTGAACACTTGCCAATCGTTGTTCAACTAAATCTCTTATGCTTGTCAGCTGCACTTCACGTCGAACTAGCAAGCTGTTCACTGGTGTGTTCACTGTGGTTCCAACCAACTGTAGAAGAGATACTATGTTAGAAAACAATGTTACAAGTGGTCATAAATGAAAGCTCTATACTTTAATTATTTCTTTTTATACATCAGAAGTTCTTTCTTGGTATCTCAGTTGTATGTATTTAACTCACGTTGTTTAAAACACAAGTTTTTAACGCCCCAACAATTCCGTAATTGTCAAGTTCTTCAGCAAGAGCTTCGTGAGTCCAACCATCGTTGTTTTTCTGGGCAACTGATGGCCTATTACATATTCCCCTATGTAGAACGCCACGTTTACTTATGCAATGAGCGTAGTGACAACCTGCGGGATAAGAGAAACAAACACAAGTCAACAAACGGCTTTAAAAATAATCAAACGTCTTTTTGTTCCTAGGGTAGGGTGGGGGGAGATGAGACACTTTTTCATTCCATTTTCTCGTCCCATTTGGTAGTAAACAAAGAGAATTCAAAGGAATATAAAACCGTATCCTTACGACTCATATATATACCCTTGATTTAAAACTTGATCAGGATATTTGGATAATTATGCGCTAATGGTATCCCTTCTCCCTCCACCCTACTATATCAAAAAGTCGCATTTCTGAATCATTTAAATGGTTTAAAAGTTCCATTCTGTAATGTAAACGCTTTCTGAATCTACTCTATAATGTCATTCTCTTACCGGTTACGAACTGCAGGAAACAACAAACCAGAAACAAAATAGCGCAAAGCTTCATTTTTTAGAAATTTCTTCGTATCAATCAGCAGTGTTACTTCTCGATGATACCTTGAACAAAAGTGTTGTTCTTCCCTCGCTTGGTAAAAGTTTGACAAAATATATAGAAAGTTCCAAATCCGTATTGTCCTCGGGTAATATATGACGCATGCGAATGCTCCGCAATATTACACTACTACGCACTTCGTGGTTGCTAAAACTATTTATATACACAGGAAGAACTCCTAAAGTGTTATCTGTGCATAATATTACTGCATTAAAGCGCCATCTTTTTTTATTAAATGAAATACACGCTACGCATCTTGGTACATAGTAGGTTCGGGGAAGATGGGACACTTTGTCAGACGAGATTTTTTTTTTTACAGAACACCATTTACTGATAAACAAAAATTTAATGTTACAGAAATATTCGACAGTATTATTACGACTTTTTAAAACGCGCGTAAAAGGTGGTTATTGTTGTTAAATAATAAAAAAGTAGGTTAAATAGAAACAGTGTTTTTGAACAGGTAAAAACATGTTAAGGTGAACTTTGAATGTTTCATCTTTCCCCACATTGAAGTTTGTAGGTTTTATTGCCGATTTTTTTTGCTTTTAATAAAAAAATGCTTTTAAAAGTTCCTATTATCAATTGATGTTCGAAAAATACCCATTATCGTTTAAACAATACTGTCACGGTTGGCTGAATGCCAAATTTATTTAAGTTTAAATATCTATGTTTCTTTGCTTCATTGAGTTTCTTTACGTGGCAATCTCAGTTTATTCTTGGCGCATAAATTTAATTTCATTTAAGTAAAGGATTGGTACTAGAGGTCAGAGGTTACATTCTCTACGTGATTGCCCACGATTGTTTGTATTATTATTTGCAATCTTTAAACGCCGAAAATTCAGGTATTAATTTAGATTAACATCGCTGTTTTAGATTATGTGTATATATATTGACGCGTGTATTCCGAGTGCCGAACCCTTTAGGCAAAAGAACGTCTGCAGCCGCGACAAATACCAATTCCCATACAATAATATATTGTATACTATAAGCAACATGTTAAAAACTATAGCAGTAGGAGAGTCGGGAAGTAAAAAGATTGTTTATAAACTTGATTTTTAAAGCGTATACAGTATTATTTTGTGTTATTTACGTGTATTCCTAACAATAAATACGCTTATTAATCAAAATTAAAAATGATTTTAAACTGTTCCATCTTACCCTACGTGTTTTCAAATTTGTAAAATTACACCTGTTGTGCGAATCGCTAAATAACTCCTCGCGTGCTTTAATATATATAGTACAATGGGGGAAGATGGGACACTTAAGCACATATTGCCAAATATTACCAAAATCAAAATAGATGACGGTTTTTGGGTAATACCACGAATTAGTACTATCATTCCTTTATTAATTGACACCAATTTAATAAAATATATTAAAACACACGTGGAGTTATTTAGCGACCCGCACAACAGGTGAAATTTTACAACTTTGAAAACACACAGGATAAGATGGGACAGTTTAAAATCATTGTTAATTTTGATTATTAAGTGTATTTATAAATAGGAATATATGTAAATAACACGAAATAATATTGTACGCTTTGAAAATTAGGTCGAAACAATCTTTTTCTTGCTCTACTGCTATAGTTTTTAACTTAACATGTTATTTATGTATATGAACTTGTAATAACAGAAAATTGAAAATAACTATTGATAAAGTTTTTTTTTTGCTACAAATTGGGTATTACTACTCTGTTTTTGGCACAAGCCACTTCTTATAAATTATCACCAAGTGCAAATGACCAAATTTCGAATATATTTTCAAAATATTATCTTTTTATTATATCAGTATCTTATAGGTAAATAACCCCTGAGATATAAATTACTAAATTAAAAGCAAACCTTTAAAAGTTTGACAATGAAAACATTCAAAACTACAATGTGGGGGAAGATGGGACTCTAAATTGAAATATATTTACATTAGCAGTACTCTGCAACTTGTAGTTAACCTACCGAGTTTAACAGGCTGTGCTAGTTTCTTTGCCATGTAAACTTCATATATATAACGTTAAACCGATATTTTTTTGTTGTTTTTATCTCAAATGAAAGTAATATTGACCCCTGCCTATTTTCTTCATGCTTATACCTCAGTGTTTTTTTTACAAAACTAAAACTAGTTTTATGAGACAAAATCAAACTGTACGGAATAATCAAGGTTGTTTTATGAAGCTATGAAACTAGTTTAATCGTTCGCACACGCAAACTAAAAAAAATCATTGGCTTTACTATGATTTAGGGAGCATTAAAAAAATAGCACCTTACTATTTCGCATTTTTTACCTGTTCAAAGTATACTGTTTCTATTTTACATATATTTTTTAGTATTTAAAAACAGTAATCAGCTTTAACGTGCGTTTTATAAAGTCGTACTGTCGAATAATTCTGTAACCTTATATTTCTGATTATCAATAAATGGGGGTCCGTAAAAAGAAAATTATAAAAAGTCTCGTCTGACAAAGTGTCCCATCTTCCCCATCCTATACTTTATTTTTAAATTATTGCCAATTTATAAGGGGGGGATAGTATTAATTCGTGGTATCACCCGAATCCCGTCTTGTAATTTGAATTTGGAAATATTGGGCAATATGTGCTTAAGTGTCCCATCTGCCCCACTCTACTATATTTTACCTCGCGTGAGGCGTGACGGTGCAAGAACAGTCTATATAACACGGGTTTCAAACTTCTCGTGCCGCTTACGAGTTCTATGCGTTTGACACTTTGTTGGTTTGTCTTTTTCTGTATAGTTGACAATTTAGACAAAATTTAGAACCCATTAGTGACCATCTAGTTGGGCAATAACCACCGCCGCGGAGCGATGCATGCGCAGTGGCTTTGCGGCTTAAATTCAACATTCGGAACAAATCATTTATTCTGTTGTGGCTGTCGTGGTGGAAGGTTGTCTCTACTATCAGAAAAAATGGAAAGGCCAACTAAATTTAACAAGAAGTTTCGAATGGTCGAACATTTGCCAGAGTAATTATTATTCAACAGTTGAAACTAAATTACGATCCTTTCAAATCAAACTAAACCTTCGCGCGGTATTAACTAATGCTTGTTTGTTTAATTTTGGGATGATCGAGATAGCGGACAAGCACTAATTAAAGGGACCGTTATCTGCAATACGGAAACAGGCTCTTTTATGTTCACATGTTTACGAATTGTAAAATGATTGAAAGTTTTAGGAAAATATTAACGGGTGGATTGTGGCAAAATTCAGAAAACTGTTAATAATCACTGATGATATTAAAGTGTTTGGTATACAACAGGAGAAATCGCCGAATCTGATTAATTGTATATTACTTGGTGTACGTTTTTATATTTATCGCTGCAAAGTTCAGATTGCTATTAAAAGTTCCACTTCAGCTAGAGACCTCGCAAAATGGTCGTCCATGTAACATTAATAGTATTTACTTTTGTAATGTTTATAGTGAAGCGTCCATGTAACATTATAAACACATAAAAGTATAAACGCCTCGACAATTGAAATTGTCTCAGAATTCTTTGTGAATTTCACTTGCTGTATAGCTTCTCACAGTACTTATACACAGTTGATCATTAGGTAATTTGATTTTTAGTTCATATTGTAATCTCGGAAACCTTTATTTTAGAAATTGGATTACTACGGGTTAAGCGATTTGGACAACTGTACTAACAAACTGGACGATAAAAAAAGAATACAAACATAGATCATCTTACCCAAACCCATAAAAGGCGTTTAAAATACTGGAATATTAATAGGAAATTGTCTTTTTATATTAATATGAAGTTGTCTCTGTATAGATGATTTTCTATTCATAAAAAATGGGGAGAATTTGTTATAAAACTTGCCTCGTCAGCTGAACTGTCTTATAGCAGTTAAACTGACTATATGTAAACATAAAGAACATGGTGCTTGCAGAAGGAAATTAAATTTTACGGGTCGTTGAGGCAGAATGTAAAACACCAACGATAAAAGTTGGCAATCCATAATCCTCGAATTAAGGTTAGTGGTTCGTTTATTTGCGGTGGTGTACTCGGCGGTTAATGAAAGCAAAGCAGGTTTCAATTACTTTAAAGTCACGTTTTGTTCGGTGCAGTTTGATAACAACACGCACGTTTTAAGTCAATGGGATCAAAGTCGGATTTACTGAGCGAATACTGCTGACGAAACAGCTTCGTTGTTTATCTGTTGCATGAGATAATATTGTAGCGTAGAAAAATAAACAAATGATTGACCTAAAGTGTACATTTTGTTTTGCAATTAGGTATTATTATCGTATTAGAGACAACGCCACGAACCCTATGATCCTTTTATTTGTTATACGGATAACTCATACGAGTTATGAGAAAGGGGCCGTGTTCTACTTATGCATCAATGGTTTCTCAAAACACTCGCGCTTTACCCAAGGCAGTCTGGGTGTCGGGTTACGTTTCCCAAATGTTCGCCGAGCACGAGCTGTACAGACTTCCTACATTAAGTGATCAGCAAGCGTTTTGTTTACTTTCAGGGCAACTGGGTTTAAGAATGACCGACCGATAACCCGAAGTGGTTATTGTAGTTTATAGTTTGTGAGCAATATAGTTACAATGTAGCATGAGTAAATTCAGTTTTCGTGCGACACAGAGTGCATGTTCTTTTACTGAAGTTAGCATATTGCAGTGTAAACACTCGTCAATTTTTACGGCGTGTGTGATTCATGGTTTTCCCCTTTACATAAAACACTCATCATCGCGGTTAAAGTAAATGGTTAACAGTTGCAGTTATTCGTTGATTAACTTTGTATATATGTTTACACCGTACGATAATACTTCGTGCATTTTATATGAGCATACAAAAAGTATCAGAATGCAGCATCTACTTATATATAACTATATATAGTGCGACGCGTTTTCGCTACGATACCCACGGAAATTTCAAGATTTTGCAGAAAAACGCATTTTACTTCATAAGTGTTCGGTGTGAGTCAAAAGTGAGCGGTGAGGTGTAGATGAGACAGTATCAACCAGAGAAAGAGTAGGTCTCGGGTTATCGTCGCACGCATGAGTTATAAGGTGACTTACACGAGGGGAATATACCTTGGATAGTAACTGTAGTATAATTTGTTGTCACCATTGTATTGTTATTACTATACACGATGCGGTGGTATTACGTATTTGCTACTTTTAGTAAAGATTTATTTAAATGCCTATATATAATTCACCCATACATGTATCACAGAGTTTCGTCGCACATTTCTTGCATTGTTTAACATGGCCGCTGACCAAATAAAAGAAACTGCCCCAGATGAAGAATGCCAAAGTTCTAAGAGTAGAATTCGAACTTACACACGACGTTGGTTGGTGTTGGTGGCTCTCTCTGTTCTGGTCTTCACAAACTCCATGTCAAGACTTGCCTTCGGACCGGTCGCTTACACAGCAGCTTCGTTCTATGAAACAGAGGTAAGTAATAATGCAGCCCGTTATGTTCTATGTTTATTATTAAAACACGCATAATGAAACAAACCACCCGATGTAGTATACTAGATACTCACAGCACGCGACGATGCGAACTGAATATGAGAGCGAGTTTGTTTGTAAATCCACCGACTCATAATATAAGGTGTTTGTGCAAATCGTTGGGACATATAACTTATCAGAGCATGAATACAAGAACTGCTGATGCGTAAAATGGTGGAAGATGCAGTGTTTTGAACACGATTCTAGTAAACTATTCAGACATCCGATATAAGCAATACAACCTGGTTCAAATTTGGTACTGTCAAATATAAATTGTGATTTACGCACAATGTTGTACCATGTCATGCGTGACGCGTATAATAAAGCACTGTCGCAAACCCTCTTTGACCAAAGCATTGAGTTTCGTTACGACAGCGACAACAAACAAACGTCTGTGGATGTTTACAAATACAGACCACAAACAGCACGCCTGGTTGGAGTTAATACCGTATGAAGTTTGTTTGTATCACATATTCTACTCTGCTTTTGTCCAGTGGCTCTTTTCAGGTTTGAAAACGTGTTATTTTGGTCAACCAATCAGTTGCGGGAAACTTATATAAAGATATTAATCATCTTAGAATAACGAAGTCGTTTTTACTATTAAAATATGTCTTTAAATTACCGAAAATCTGCCTCGCTATACATCGAAACGTGCGTAAAGGAGCATACCAACGAAACAAAATTGTATTTTGAAAAAAAAACATTTTCCGCCCTCTGTGCACCAACTCAATGATAATTATTAAATTGTCTAATGACGTATTTCCCTGCACCGATTTCACCCTTCTTCCGAACCCCGATCAAATTTCAAATCTAACCCGGTCAAAGGTATCAAATATCGTGACCATGATCGACCTTAAAGATTGGATTATTTTCCGAGTGTTATTACACCCAATACCACCTAACTGCGTAAACTTACGTTCACTTAACACGCATTACATATTCAATGGTAAACCAATGTCCGCCAGTATCGGATTAATTAAAGTGTAGCCTTAAACATTACACGTGATATATTTATGTTTACCAACAAATGGGACGAGAAAATAGAATAAAAAAATGTCCCACCTTCCCCCACTATTTAATCCATGCATATTGCCTTTGTTACTGTAACTGTATTATGGCGTACTTATTTAACTAACACTTTATTAAACCATAGCTGTGTTCTAGTCGGTCACGTTTGCATATATACCTAAGTGTGGCAAAAAATTACTTTGTATATGACATAAGGTTGGCACAATTAATTGGTTCGCGATCGTCTATATGGTCGTCGGGATTCCCTTTGGATTGGTTGCGACTTGGGTGATGGAAAAACTAGGACTTCGCACCTCGCTTGTTGCAGCAGCGTGGGTTAATCTTGTTGGATGTATCCTCCGAACTTGCAGTGCGTTGGAAGGATTAGAAAGCATGGCGAGACTCGGTCTCGTGTTCACTGGTACGTTTGTTGATTTTTATACTATCATTTTATATGTATATGTATATGTTTAACCTACGGGAGCTTGAAAATAAAAACTTCATTATGCAGGCCATGTGTTGTCAGCCATTGCTCAGCCGTTCTTCATGTTTGCACCGACCAAGGTATCCGCTGTATGGTTTCCTGATAACCAGCGAGCAATGGCCAACACTATTGCTACAACCAGCAACCCACTTGGAATACTCGCAGCTAACTTGCTATCCCCCATCATTGTTAAAGAACCGAATAATATTCTGCTCATGCAGATTGTATTCGCGTGCCCTGCAGGTAATCAGCGTGTCCATGTTGACTGCTGTTCCTGGTCTTTAAAAAACAGTGTTTTGTTGGATGTATACGCGTATAACTTTCAACATGTATGCAACAGAACTCCGGGGGAAATACTGGGTTATTGGCCAATCTTTGATTGCGACTAATAGATTTTCAAACCTATGTCCTCAGAAAACAAATGTAATTGAACATTTGGCCACCAGCCAGTAGCAGCGCGTGCTTTAATGGTAGCAACGGGACATCTGCATTATATTTATAATCCTCCCGCCCGAGAGGCGAACAATACCTGCAGTTAAAAACAGATTTTCCGTTTTATATTTAAAAACACTTGCTATGTTATTTTGAACAGTATTTGGTGCCCTATTTGCAACCTTTGTTATACGAAGCAATGCTCCTCCGTTGCCGCCGTCTGAAAGCGCCGTAACAAGATCAGAGCCCTTCTGTGTCGGACTGAAAACTTTGGCGAAGAATCCGTAAGTGTCCGTATAATTTAAGGATTAACGTATTCGAGGGGCGATTTTATCTCGGGTGAAGGTTGCGATAGTTTGCTTTATTGCTGAGCAGCCTTAGGCGCATCGCGTGCAGGCAGCTAAGTTAAGATAGTTGCAAGTAGAAATCAAGTCAAAATAAATCTCCTGAAAAAATGGCCATTTAATAAGGTCTAGTCATTGAAAACGAAAGCTTAACGAAGGTACTTGATTATGGGTCATTTTAATGCCATTCTATGATCTTGCGGTTGAAGAGAATAATAATGCTTTGAAATTGTTTTTTCGTATATATAATAGCTTTTAAACGTGTCAATTTGGGAAAAGTGCGTTATTTTTTGCCCAATTGAGTGACCTATATAGGCCTATATAAATATGTACGTATAAAGACACGTTAATTCTTATAAAGGGACCTAAAGGATATTTTATTAAATATGATATGGGGAAGTGTTAGATTAGTTGGGTTGAACCTCGCCGTTTTGATTTTTTTTTGTTTCAAGTTCTCGCTATAGGTTTATTTTTAGTAATGATATGTTTCTTGTTCAAATTTGGAGATTATTGCTTGCGAAGATAAATATAATAGTCAAGCGTAAATGAGAAATATATATCAAGTATTTTCTATTTGTCACGACCTCTAAGATTAAGATATTTCACAGTCTGATTCATGCTTATCCATGCAGACAATACTGGATCCTGTTTGTCAGCGTAGGCGGTGGAGTCGGGATATACACTGCAATCACGGTTTTCCTTGAGCAAATACTCTGCCCATGGGGCTACTCGGATTTTTTCGCAGGTGTTGTGTGCGGGACTTGCCTTGTAGTTGCTGGGGTGCTTGGTGCGTTAATGGCCGGCATCATCGCTGACCGGACCAAACGATTCGTGCTTGTGGCAAAAATCACCTATCTATTTTGTCTTGGAGCGGTTTCTATGTTCGCGATTGTGCAGGTACCCGTAGAATTATTTGTAAAACATTGTTGTACTAATGTTAACACCATTGCATAGTAATTCATTTAACAACGAGCAATTATATGCTTGCCTTTTCATTATTTATTTTTAGAATCGAGCGATGCAGAACGCGCTGGTGGCTGTAGCCTGTGGTTTAATCGGTTTCTTCGGCATGCCACTCTTTCCCCTTGGCAATGAATTGGTTGTCGAAACGACTTATCCAGCAGAACCATCCACCAGTACTGGCCTGGTGTTTCTAAGTGGGCAGCTCCAAGGAATGCTTTTGATATTGGTTCTACAAAACGTTGCAAAACCTGTTCCGGAGATATACAAAAATGCCACACGGTGTGTAAATTTTGCAGTTTATGAGCATACATATTTTTAAAATCCTAAGTGTACTATAGTAGGGTGGGGGAAGATAAACAGCTTTTCATCTTGTTTTCTCGTCTCATTTGGTTGTAAACTAAATTCAAAGAATTATATACCGGAACCTCACGACTCCCATCATAAACGGTTGTTAATTGTTTAAAATACGATTAAGAAATTTGAATATTATGTTCAAAAGATGTCCCATCTTAACCCACAGAACTATACAAAATTCAAATAATATCTCAAGTATCTTATAACATACACAACATTTCATCACAAATAAACAATACTCTGGTAAAAAAAGGTGTCATTCCGAAAGCTCTTCAGAAAAGTGGATACGGCCCACCGTTCGAGACATGACAGTGCCTTGTTACGTATTGATGGGATACGCTATTCTTGTTGGTCTCGTGTTTGTCATATTTTTCAAAACGGATTACAGAAGAATTACAATGGAGAGGAAAGCAAGACAAAGGTGTGTTATATCTTACTTTAATTTTTTTTATCTTATAAACTGAAAGTTTGTATCGCTTTCGGTAATAGTTAATTTTTACATGCAGCGATAGAAAATTATCATCTGGTTCATGCAAAACACCTGAGTTCCCTGAGAGCAGTAACTCGTGCACGAGTGCAGATTGCCTACCAACTGGGCCGGGGGACGAACTAAAAAAAGGATAATAGCAAACCCGTGACTCGTCCTTAAGTGATGACTTTATGGCATCACTCATTTATTTCAAACGTGGCATGTCAAAACAGTTCATGGTTGACGAAGCTGAAACACAAAACGACAATTTTGTCATGCTTTGGTTTTTTCTCGACTTGAAAGTGACTGCTTGAGAATTACGTCACTGTTTAAAAGTCGATTTGTTTCTAGTCTCTCTTTTCTCTGCGATAATTTGTGCTTTTGTGGTTACTGTTACATAGTTTATTGTCGAATTTCAGTCATTGGGGTTTAAATACCCATGTTCTTTAGTCAACACCATTTTACTTTTGATTATTAAATATATCACACGAATTGTATGCACTCCACACATACGGCATAGTATATTATCAGTCGAGCATGTTAGAGGTCGCATTCTTAAGACGTGGAAAAATAAACCGTTAATTAGACCAAGCTATATAATACGAATAAAGGGTTTTAATTATTGTTGTCGACTCAAAATTATGAAGTTGTTGGCTCACTGTTACACTAGTGACGATTTTTTCGGTTTTGCACCTTGACATTTATAAAGCTGTTTACGCGAATTTAAATATTTAGAGGTAACATATACAGTCTTAAAATATAATTAAAGCATCTCCGTTACCCAACAACGTACTGTAGATAATGATCATAATGTTCTGTGGTAAATCAGCACAAGTTAGAAAATACGATTAAGTTAACATAAACCAAATATGATACGTCATAACATAGAACATTTGGAGCGACAAACCTTTATGGAAATATGTTATATATCACCAAATTGTAACGATTACTTTAAATGTGTAGAGTTAGTAAATAAATGAATGATACGCATTACCTTATACCTGCGTGTGCCGGAAAACGACAATCGTTAAACACGAGTGTCCTAGCTGTTTCCTACACCTCGTGCCAGCTTACGAGTTACCACGCAGGCCTATGTTACTTTGTGGGTGATATTTTTTTTATTTTTTTGATGTGTGGCCGATTATTTGGACAACCCATTAGTGACTACTGCTGTTAAGTGTCCTGCCCAGGAAAACATACTCCAACAATGGTAGCAGCGCAGAGCCTTGTACGTTGAACCCATGTTACTTCTGGGTTAGAGGCAGGCGGACTAACCAACTGCGTTACGACGCCGGACTTAAGGCAGGAAAACAGGACTTTTTTAAAATTTATTTCTGCGGGTACCTATTTGATGATAGAATAAAACAAATAGTATAATATTATTCGTATAATAATATTATAGTATAATAACACTTAATCTTTACTACAAAATTACTTTTGCGCCATATGGATATACCAGAGCCATAGAAATACCGAGTAGTCCAACCCATTGTTACGTAAAAGACAAATTGAACGGCAATTTGGGTTCAAAATAACACAGTAGGTATAGGGAAAATGCATGTTTTTCGGTAAATTAGAGAAAAACTTGAGTCTAAAAACAAATTTAAAGGTTGAAAAGTGTAAAAAACAAGTGTTATTTGTTTTCTGTATCAAAAAAAGTCAAAAAATGGAATTAGAAGCGGTTGATTTGTGACATTTTAGTCATTTAATGGGGGTAAATTTATACGTTTTTTCAAAAAAATGTTTGGTAATGTAAATAGAAGCTGTTTTACGCCTTTCCACAAAAAGAAATCGCAAATAAAACTCAACAAGTTCGTTTAAATTCATTGCGAAAGTCACCGCTTTTGCTCTATTTTGAACACACAAAGACGGCAGTTGGACTACTCGGTGTTTTTACGACTCTGGGATATACAGGCTTTGAATGAATGAATGAATGAATGAATGAATAAATGAATGAATGAAATTTATTTCGTCCCTTTGGTCACGTTAAGGAAAAAACAAGAGAGTTGTCAAAAGCGAAAAGACAGGTAGTAATGATAAAACAACAGTTGTTAAAACACGCCTATTGACAAAAAAAAAGAAATAATGTTTAGCAATGATACAACTTATTGGGTACGGTATAAGAATGATAGCTTACTTGGGTAAGCAGTTTTTTCCTGTATCCAAAGCCGTGGCAATGTGGTTAGTGCACCTGCCTCTAACCCAGACCATGACCCACTTAACGCACGACTTATGAATACACGTAAACTGCTTAGAAAATAAGACCCACCAAGTATTATTCATGGTTACATGTAAGCTGACACCAGGGTGTATGAAACATCCATGTTATAACGGTTGTCATTTTTCTACTAAGACAACCTATCAGTGACCATTGGGTTGAAGCAATTGCCGTTAGGTATCTTGCCCATAGACACATACGCCCGCAATGTTAGCATCAATGAGCCCATATACCCTCTGGGTTAAAGGTAGGCGCTTTAACCAGCTGTGCAACGGTCATACTATCTTTAATTCGGTCCCAACGTAAGTGGAATATAAAACCTCGCGTAGATTTAAAACAGCTCTTATACTGTTGAGACTTTGAAAGTTTAAGATAGTAAATCCGCTAGTCATTTTGACTTTCCTTATAACGATACGTGCCCATTAACTAAGGCTCAGCTCTCCTTTTAAATATTATGTACGCACGTGATGACGTCATACCGTGATCACATATATGTGTTGGAAAACAGAAACAACAAAGACGCGTAGAAATGTTGATACTAAGTATTTAGTATTAGAAGTATCTGTACAATTATTATAGTTCGTAAAGCAGTTTTAGTTAAAATAAGATTGTGGTGAATATAAAATCAGACCGAAACAATTAACAAAACACGCATGGCGATGACGTAAATCAGACCGAAACCAATTAACAAAACACACGACGATGATATTATTTTCCCGACTAAAGCTCGGGTATATACTACTATACCAGTAAGATGGTTCTGTTCTATATATTCTATGGTACGGTGTATATATTAACATCTTCTATAATTAATTGTATTTAAGCTAATTTTTTATATATTTTAGCACTAACAATATTACCAGGTGTACAACACATTAGGATGGCTTCATTTGTTGGAACAGTTAGGGGTGGTCTGACAACCATAACTGTTGCTTTGCTAATTGTAATGTTTTGTAATTATTTAAATAGTCAATTTCGACCGAATGAGCTTCATGTACTGTCAGCGAAACGGGAGTGGGATCTGTTTCTTGATAGCGGGCTCCTCTCTGAAAAACAAACCTCTAGTACACAGGACAGTTTTATTCAATCAGATTTTGTCATCAAAAAAATATCTGACTTGGTTTCTGTGGATACAACGCCCAAGTCAAGAAAACAAGAGGAGGTTGTTGGGTTTAACAAACAAGATGATTTATCTGGCAATTTTACATTTGTGTTAAACGAATTAATGGCGGCCATCCAAGTTCATAACTTCTACACAAGCTTGTGGGGTTGTAATGCTCTTCAGCATCCTCAGGTGAAAGATGTTCTCTATGAGACAAAGCATAACTTCGCATACATAGCGGAGATAAAAGATTTGGTGATAGTCCAAATTGCTAAAGCAGACGTAGATGAGCTGATAACAGCTAAATGCGGTTCTTCTGATGCTGATAATAGTAAAAATGACCTAGACCGATGTTTTTTATTAAAGAACAAAAAGATTCTTCAAGAAGCTGTTGTTTTGATGCAAATTTCACATCGAAATATTGCAAACTTGATTGGCCTATGTGTGGAGCGTACAGAAAAAAGTAAACGTCCTGTTTTATCTTCAGCTGGTGTGGTATTGATGAAAGAGTTTGGGACTCCCGTCAAAATGGAACAATTAAAATTGTCATCTTGGATGGACAGATTAAAGATATGTTATGACCTGATGAACTTAGTCCACCACTTTTCCAATGTTCCTGTTGGAAGCATAAGGCTGGAAAGTTGGAGTCCAAGTAACTTTGTTGTCACCCAGCAAGGAATTATTAAGCTGACAAATTTTGACCAAAGCCTAACACGGAATGAACCATTTTGCCAATCTGATAATGATTGTTTAGTGAATGGTATTAGTTGTCGCATTAGTTGCCAAGCCAACCGATGTGTTGGTTACAACAGCAAGAAAAATCTGTATGAAGTAAATAAGTCGTTTTTGTCCCAATTACTTAGACACAATGTACCAGCTGAGCATTCAGATATGATATTTAACACCATATTGGCGGGTGTTAACTCCTTAAAACTCACGGCCAAGGAAGTAGCATCCGCTATGCAAGTGATACTTCCTCATTCTCCACCATCATTCAAACTCATTAATTCAATTAAGAATGAGAAATATAACGATAATCCAGCGATTCTTAGCATGAAGAAACTGCCTGATGGGTCACAGGTTGATTCTTGGGAAAACCATGAGTCACAAGTTTCCATCAACGAAGTTCCTGGCCAGTTTAACCAGGCCAATATGATTGAAAAGCAAATGCGTGTACTACAGCCTGAACAACCACAACAGAATGGAAATGCACCTGATGATTTTCATAAGATTGATGATGCTGATTTTCCAGGTCGTTATGATTATTACTGTCCAAGAAGTAAAGCCGAGTGGGGGTGTGTTATGTCACTTAAAACAGTGGATGAGGCGAGACAAAAATGTCTGGATGATCCGAAATGCAAAGCATTTGTTACAATACCACATCTCAGAAAAGAAGGGTGGATTATAGCAATCCTGAAATCAGATAACTCGCAACCTGTTGACCATGCCGGCACCACTGTGTATATCCGTATAGGGGGCACAGGTGGTAAAAGTGACTTTAGATTGGCAGGACCTGTTCCAACTGTGCAAAAGAATGTAATTCGTGAGGATTGTTTAAGGGACATCATTGAAGCGCAGGTGGCAACTAGGAGTCATTACGAAAATGCATTGATGTCATCTCTGGGTTGGAAAGACTTTTCTGAACAGCAGTTCCAGGATATTATACAAAAGAGCCGAGTTGAAGACGCTTCCACATTTAAACCTGCACGAGGGAAGTTGGCCAATGGTGGACAAATGAATATTAATCTTAATTATGAATCTTCAGTAAGACCAGCACTATTTCTTGCCAAAGCTGGCCCAGAAGAATTTCATGCTGTGCAGATGGCAGTATATAATCTTGACCGAACTTTAGGTTTGTATAAAACTGGTGTTTCTTGTGAAAGACGACTGGATGAAACGGAGTTAGCTAAGGCCGGTTTTCCAGTTGACCTTGGAGGAAACCGGTTTGATAATTTCAGACCCTTGAAACAACCTGATAACTCATTAACTGGAGTTATTGTGCCGAAAATTGAATCCCGTATCACTGTGGAGCATTACATCTCTGTACCTCGTCTTACCAGCATTACCAGTGCCGTAACTCCATTCAGCAGAAAACAATGGGATGACTTGGAGTATTTGTTGCTAGGATTTTTAGCAGCTGTCCCGGTCCCAACTAAAGGACATCAGAGCATAAAGGGCCACTTGGTGCATGTAAAAACTGATGAAGCATTCTCTCATAACAACAATGAATATTTATCTTTTCTTTACAATTGCCAATTTCCTGCTCATGTAATAGAAACGCTGCAGTTTAGTGGATCTCATAATTGTGACCTGGCAGGTGAAATTACTCCCCCAGGAGGGGATGTTTATCACAAAGTGAAAGGTATACTGGATCAAAATGTGGATCAGCTGTTACAACTTGTTGATCAATGCATTAACAAGTTTGGAGAATCTCTTGTGCTGTACAACTCTGTACTTAAGTAAATAAACCTGGTTAAAGGATACTATAATCATGTTTTACGAACATTATGCAGTTACCTTTTTGTTGTTATATTTATGCTATCTCAGTGCCAGTATATTAGGAGTCAATATATTATGTAATCTGTGTATAGGTGGTTTAGGTACAAACATTATTAGCCCACTTCAATTTATATAATTGTGACTTGCCAGTTTGATAATTTCTAAACACTTATTTTTAAAGCCCATTCAAAATAGGCCTAATTAACAAATCTGTAGTTTTGCTTTAACATTATTGTCATGTTTTTTCTCCCATATTTCATGTTTTCCCTTGGACTTAATTTTTATTAATTACATTCTAATTTTTTATACTCCGTTGTTTTTGTGGTGGCTGTGTATTTTTTGTACAACTTTCATATTAGCAGGCAGCTGTAACTTGTAAGCACCTGTGCTGTAAATATTGGTGCACCTAATTAAAATGAACTTATATTTTTAAAATCATCTTTCATCTAACAAATCTATTTTCTTTGTATGAATTTGGCATTTTTATTCTTTGTATGAATGTCAATTACCTTACAGCACATAAAACTCTAGTTTATGTCAAACAAACCAAGTAGTGAACTTGTACTGGTTATATTGTACTTATTATCTTCATCTATTTATGCACTTCCCATGACATTTTATTCTCTGTAGATTGCCTGGCTATATATCATGGTTAAACTGTTTTCATTATCACTCTTCTACAAAGGAGAGTCCTGCGTCATTCCTCTCATAGCAGAATATGATACAGATTCATTTTCCTTCTTTCAAAGAAAAAGGTAAACAAAAAGTTTGAATTTATTGTAATAGTTCTTAATTTTAATGTATTATGTATTTGACTAATCTTTACTTGGCAATTTAGAATATTAAAGAACAACATATCATCAGAAATGCTTTCATAGGCTTACCAATGTATAACAGCAACATTTTACTCTTGGCTACCCTTATTTATGAGGCTTAATTCTTTTTCAGTGTGCAGGAATTTCTATCTTTTACATCGAAAATAATTACTGAGAGAACTCATCCTGGTATGAGACAGTCTGTAAAAGAGCAAGAGCATTTGTGTCATGTTTATGTTCGAGAAGATCGTCTTGCGGCTGTATTAATATCAGATGAAGACTATCCACGTAGAGTGGCATTCACTGTGTTAACAAAAGTTTGTATAATGCCTTAATATAAAAATTATTTATTTCTATTTATTTTATCAGAGATAGATTTACAAGTTACAGTAATAATTGAGTAAAAGCTACATAGCATTCGAGTGCTTATTAGTATTAAGTTCAAAGCAGCCACCTATACATTTTTAATTCTCAAAAGATACTGGGTTTGAAGCTGTCAACATTATGGCTGTGTGTGCGTCATTGCTTGGAAAGAGCTTCTCATTTTTTTAAGCCAGTTGTCACTAATGGATTTTCTAAATTATACATAAAATAGTAAATACACACACAACTTTACATATGCAGTAACTTGTAAGTGGGCTCACAAAAAAACTAAACACCTGTATTCAGTGGAGCAGCTAAAAAAAATAAGGGGGTTTAATCACAAAATTGGCTGCGCCGCTGCCTGTATTCTAACTTAAAGGGGCATACCAGTGAAAAGTAAAGATTTGTTTATATATGAATAGAGATGTGTGATCTAGCTAAAGGTACCATCAAAAAAATGTGACGAAAAGTACCATTAAAGTTTTCTAAAATAATACAGCTTTTAAAAAAATCGCGTGAAAATCATAATAAAAGTTTGTGATTTACATTTTATATATTCTTAAAGAAGCAGCATTCATTACACCAAATCAGAAATAGAATTTGATTTTTCTTCTGTATTTTAGAAACTATAAACGATCAAAATGGAGTGAAATTAATAATGGAAAATCCAATACATTGCGCCACTGCAATTTTTTTACTCCAACAGTTGAATTTTTGGTTTTAAAACTCATTTTTTTCAAAAGCTGTTTCATATATTTAAACTTTGATGGTAGCTTTAGATCACATTTGGGAATATCTATCAATACACAAATTTTGATTTTTCGTTGATATGCCCCTTTAAGAAGTTCTCCTACCACATAAGGATAAATAAGTGACATTTATCATTACTCTTAATATTTTATAACAAAACAAAGCTGTAGCTGCATGCACTTGACATTTTTTATTTTCTACAGGTATGCGAAGACTTTGCCAAGAAATTTCCACCATCAGAATTAAATAATCCTGCCCCTATGTAATGTACTTAATACATGTATACATAGCACCTGTCTAGTCTAACCATTAACTTTATTACAGGAATATTCAGTTTGAGGGTGTGAGAGAAATGTTGTGCAAATATCAGAATCCTAAAGAAGCTGACTCTATGAGCAGAGTACAAGCTGAACTAGATGAAACTAAAATTGTATTGGTAAGACGGAAATGCAGCATTTGAATAGTTTTTATAGGAAACTGCCTGTTTTTCCCAATAGCCGTCATTGCTTGTGTTTTGTAAAACTTTCATTAAGACCAATTGAAAGCCCCATGTCGACAAAGAAAAAATGTCTTTTTGTACTGAGTACATTTTTTATAATTTACATTTTCTATTTTATGTTGTGTATTACCAGCGGTGTTAAGGTGGCCTTGCAGTTGGAACGTTTATAGGAGTTTGAAGATCTTCATTTTATTCTTTTAAAATATATATTTGGGATAGCGGTTAGTTAGTACTAATTTATATTCAACTGTTTAGCATGGGACAATGGAGTCATTGTTACAACGAGGGGAAAAACTAGATGACTTGGTGGC
This sequence comes from Ciona robusta, assembly GCF_009617815.1. NCBI lineage: Eukaryota > Metazoa > Chordata > Ascidiacea > Phlebobranchia > Cionidae > Ciona > Ciona robusta. The sequence continues at coordinate 1,654,571 of NC_143242.1, read as the reverse complement.
AAAATCTGACCAGTTAAGCTCCCAATCAAAAATGTTTTATAAACAGGTCAGTTGTTTCTGCAGTATATAAATCTTTTAACATTTCATTTATCTTCAAAGATTATGTGAATACTTGCACCATTGTTCTAAGTAAATACCACTTAATTTTGTTTTTAATTTTAAATAGGCCAAGAAAGCAAACTCCTGGTGTTGTTCTATTCAATGAGGGAGGATTTTTTTACAAGAATAATAAAAAAACTAAGCTGAAGTCCTTCACATGCTAAATGAATGTTTATTTTACAACAGATTTTTTTCTTTTTTGGGCTTTCTTGTTAGTTTAATATTAATATATATTTATATATGTTCTTCCCAAATTACGTCTTGCTTGTCGTATGAATTATGTTTTTTCAATGTGCAAAATGCTTTACTTCACTTAAACTAGTTATTCTGTCTTTTCTGATGTTTTTTTTAAAGCTATAACACTGATAAGGTATCTTATGTTGTAAAGAAAAGTAGTGCTATATCAAGTGGCCATTGGCCAGTTTTACCAAGATTTGTTTTTACAGATAAAGATACACATGAAACATGACAAACATTTATGGAAAAAATGTACAATAGCTTATCGTGCGAACTTTCATTTAGTATAATTTTAAGGGTTATTTCCATTTTTTAATTAGAACATGGTTCACTTCATCAAATAAAAAGAAATAACAGTATTTAAAAAGATTACATTGTAAGAAAACTTTTAACATTGCACAGATTCTGTTTGATGTACAGAACCAATCCTAACTGTTAAAACATAACTGAATGTTCAGTTTTAGCCAGAATTTTAATACTAGGTAGTTTCACCCATGACCACATAATACAATGAATATGCATGCAAACATATTAATCAAGTAAAACGCCTATTTGTCACTGAATCTGAAACCTACACAGTACAGGAAAATGCAGTTTGTGTTATCACGTAATAGTTTTGGTCATGTTTTATTTTTTATTAAATCATTGTAAAGACGTTTTTCCACTTGTGTTTGAAGAATATTATCTCCTTCTGGAAGGTTGTAACTGACAAATACTTGCTTCCCAGTTTTTTTGCAAAGTCGACTGGCAATCATTGAAGCTGTGGACGACGAATTGTCACCAAATATGTTTTGGGCAGTGGTGCCGTTCTCGTATTTGTTCTCCATTGCGATTGCAAGATTTGGCATTGAAATAGTTTCTGGGTTGACCCAGAGAACGAAACTGTCTTTTAGGTCAAGAACGTGTACGTTTATCAACTGCTCATCGAGGGTATACTGTAAATGTCGAAACTGTAAGGAACAGTCCATTATCTTGGACTGGCCAAAAATTCAATTACGCTATTCTTATATAAAACGATATCTTGTTTTGCTTGTTATAATCTTTTACACTATCACAGAACAGAAATAGGGCGAGAAAAACGCTTAGCGTGTAAACTGTGTTTCCGCTATGCAAAAGTAAGCGTTGTCAACACACATTTGCATTAAGTAATGCATCATAGGATAATAAAAAAACATTTCAAGCAATGTATTTTACCATATTGTTGTCAGATAAAAAATGTTGACCAGTATGATTGTAAATTGTCACAGCTGATTATGTAATGTTAGAATCGAAATAATTAAAGGAAGCACTGAGAGGGAAATCCCCGATTTTACATGCTTAGCTTTTAAAGAAGTTTTAACTTCCAAGATATGTATAGAAAGGCAACTTTGTTACCCTTTTGTTAACTGTCTACTTTAATTTGATTTACAGATGTATTGTAAACTATAAATATGTTTACCCAAACGGTAAAGCTAGTAACACAAAAGTTGCCCACCGTTTCTTCTTCATTAACTTTCAACGTAAGAAATCTACGAACGTTACCATGCGCTAATTCGAAGTTAAATTTGAACATTTTTGGACCACCAGCGAATTTACCAACAGAAAAACACTATCATACATCCACTGCTTTAAACGGAAGATATGGACACAGATTAGTAAAGCTATGGGAGCAACCTGAATATACAACCAAGCCATTGAAAGTTTATAGAACCGGTGGACGTTTACCAACTTCAAGATTTGGATCAGGTACATTTTATTTGTTTCAAATGTGAAAGTTACCGTAAATATACTAATATATTTATCACTTAGGAATATGGGGAAATGTTGTACTGCTCTCTTTAGTTTTTCTATACATGGAGCTATACAGAGAAGACGGAAATTTTTTTTCTGCTTGGAGGCGATGACAAATTCGTTTCTCTATTCTATGGGAAGCAGTTAGTTTCACGGTTTATACACATAAGATATAAACCCCTAACCCCTAACCCTGACCCCTAACTCCAAACTTGTGCTAATCAAACAAAAAAAACTTGAAAAAAATAAAAAAGTATTCCACTGTGCGGGACTCAAACCCGATAAAAATGAAACAAAGAGAGTATACGACCGCACACAAACCGTTACACCACAGACTCGACGACAGTAAACAGAATGAAAGAGCGTATATAACCAACCTAATGTGGAAAATATGTTTTTACTAGTGTTTTATATTTTTATAAAGGTATTATTATTTAATTAATTTGTTTTACACTTATTAACACTTTGTAGTACTGTTTTGTTCATTTTTCCGTATTTTTTAATTTAAATAATTACCGACACCTAGCGGAAAAAGTTTTCCGTCTTCTCTGTATAGTCCCATGTTTTTTCTATAGTGCCATCGCCATGTATATTTATCAAGGTATTAGGTTTGATTCAAACAAATGGTAGTATCATAATTTTCTTTGTTAATTTGTAGATGAAAAGGTACCAGGCAAAAAATGGACATCAAAAATTGGGGGAGGTTTACCAAGGCAGTGGTATTGGGTGGATAATAATAGACTGACTTTTGAAGAAGTGAAAAATGAAGTTATTTTTCAGGAAAGGGTAAATCTAAAATTACACCACTATGTTTTATTAGGTTTGCGATACTGGGGTACTTGGGTACACAACCCATTGTTCTATTTCAATCAAGAATTTAACTGTGGATGAGCGGTGTATCTTCATCCTGATATTAAAATAGTTAAACTCACTGGATTCCACTGAAACACCAATATAATTTTGCAATAAATTGCTTTGTTGTACGATTTAAATTTCAGTTCTGAAGACGTTTTCAGATTCTTAAAGTGATGGAAGACGACAATAGATCCGGACACATTGCACTTGTTGCTGGTCCGTTAAAACAAAGATGGATACTTGCCACTGAAACTATGAAACCTGGACAGCTTATCACTAACTGTGCAACGGAATTACCGGGAGGAAGTTGGTTTAAGTTTATTATTCGCTTGATTGATCTAGTGCAGGGGCGGGCAACTTCTCCAGTCGGTGGGCCTGATATGGGAAAAATAAAATAATTGGCTAGCCGGATTCATGAATCGATGCATTAATCGCGTATTGCAAAAAAAAAACAGGGTAGGAGCACGCTGAGTAATATGCAAGAATAAAGCAGACGCGTCGTAAAATAAACACGTCTTGAACCTCAATGTCTCAGAAGTAACACTGCTGTATGGACATAGTAGGGATTCACACGTGGATTCATTGCATCATAATAGCGATTGTTTGACCTGGCAATTGATTACGACCATAGGCGCTGAATGCGGGCCTGCAAGGCCTGCGGGCAGGCCCTCACAAATACCAGGGTACTCCCGCAGGCCCTGGAATTTTAATGCGTGCGTCATGTTTATTGCCTTTCTTACGCAAACTTATAGATCATATTCGCGCTGATAATACTAGAATAACTCGATAGGATCATTGATATTTTCATTAAAGTAGTAAATAATAAAAATCCAACATTTATAAATGTTCCAGACCGCAGTTCTAACGGAGACGTCAGTCAAGGTACGTTTCGGTTGCCTGGCAACTTATCGTGCGATAAAAGCATTTGTGTCTGTGACGTAACAACATTCGGTTCTTGGTAGTTTCAGAATTTTTACAAGGTTAAAATAAATTCGGCTCAATGTTTGGTTTAATAAATATTTCAACATGTCCAGTAAACGCATTTCAAGTACCCCACCGGATTTTCAATAGAATTACCCCGCCGTCCAAATTGCCGTCACAATAAAACGTATAAGAGGTTGTCATGTAGCCAGAACCCAAAAAAGGGGTCGGTCTAAAACCTGTCGTCATATTTAAATGCTGCGTTATCAGGATCGTTTATCAGTATCGGCGTATCGTTAAGCCTACAGTTGTTAATACATTCTTGAAGTAATAAAGTCGATCTTTACCAAAGTTTTCCTCAACCACGCATAATCCTTTGTTACGATATAGTGACGATTCACCCTTTGATTATTTGCGTCATAATAGCATTTAATGGGTCGATTATTGACGTCACAATGCCAATTGAGGCGTTCATTATCAGCATTCCAGGAGATAACAAACTGAATGTTCTACGAATCTACGTTCACGATGGAGACTGTTTTAACCCAAATTCACGTGAACACATGCGTTAGTTTTCTACTTAAAACAGATTGCAACGAAATACATAGCTAGCGCCATTATATACAATTTCCCTCTGTTGTACCGCGACCGTATCAGAACTAAATAACATATATAATACATTAATACTATAGTGACAAAAGGTCTGTATTAAACACAATTTAAAATTAACTGTCTTATCATTTAAATCTTTTTTGCATGGCGGATGCCGTTGGATTTAATTTTCTACTTACAGTTAGCTGCCAACGTAATAAAAGAGAACGAAATGTCCTTGCGTATATTACAGAACTCACTCCTCTCGCAAAAGTTAAATCAAACGTAATGGTTAACCCACGAAACAGGCAAAGCCTATATTGGCAAACACATAAAAACGTTTGTAAAACGTTTGTAAAACGTTTTTAATAATACGATATACAAACGTTTTAATAAAAACGATTTACAAACGTTTTTAATAAAGCGATTTACAAACGTTTTATACAAAGACCCCACAAACACAAGATTTATAAAAAAAATAACATGTAATGTTCAACAGCAGCACAAAACTTTCGTGATGTTATATTTATATTGGATGGCGTCTCAGTATTTTAGGCTCGTTGTCTAATAGCGATCGGAGGGAATTACTTTATTTCTTTTGTTTTAAAACTGCACGGACGATTCTATAGCTTGAAATATAGCTTAAAAGACACAAACAGTTTGCCAACAGTGCATTTTGTTGTTGTTGTTGGTGGCTAAAATATTATTGGTACTATGACGCAAATATTTGGCATACCCTGGCATTTTAAAAGTTCTCCGCCTATGATTACGACATAATAGCAATTTACACGTTGATTATTTAAAAGGGCCTAAACACACTCAAATGTACATCGCTTTAATAGATAGAGTGTGTTTTTTCTAATTCCAACGACACCTTACTTGTTTTAATCGGTTCTTTATAACCAAAGATATTCCAGCTCAAACACCGTGAAATTCATAAAACTGATTTGAAAGTTGCGTGGCGAAAAAATTGAGAAGTGTACTACCCACGTGACAAATCACATCACAAAATTGTTGAAGCGTGGCCGCTCTCATTCAGAAACACTGAGAAAGGCGAGAGGCAATGTTTTTAGCGAAAAACGAAAGAACAAAAAAAACGCAGGTTTCGCTTTTACGAATGAATCAGTCACGTGACTAGTACGTTCCTACGTCACAATCACGAAGCTCGTAGTAAAAAAAGGATAGCGCTAGAGATCACTGTTTGAGGACGAATATCTACGCCTATACTGGACCAATTTTAATAAGCAAAGTATTTTTGGAATCAATAAAACCGTCGCTTTATGAATTTACCATAAAAAATAAAAGTGACGTGGGGTGTGTTTAGGCCCTTTAAATAATAGCAGCGGTTGTCCCCTTGAATATTTAACCTGCAAGTGCTTGAAAATAGGTTGGATCTTTGCCTTACTTTCACGTATGTGCATTAAAGTATAGATAATTTGCAAAAAATACTTCGTACACGCGTAAAGTAATGCCTCGATTTAAAAAACTTACTGACAGCAAGGATAGCATAGCTATCTCATAGGAAAAATAATTTATTCAAAACATGTCTTCAGTTTTATTACATTTGAAATAATTTATAGAAATACCCATCCGTTGCAACACACTTCCAACTAAAAATGAGTTAATCGCCAGCCTCACTTCCAAGATCTCAAACTTTATGCCGCCATGCGTTTCTGACGTCACATGGACGAAGTGCGTTCAGCTTGTATGCACAGGAAATAAAAGCGTTTTGCCTTTCCCAATCAAGATTATTGCCAAATAACAAATATCTGCCGATTATAACAACTTTAAAACCTAAATAAAAGGTCATTATACCTGGCGCAAATATAAACCGCTTTTCGGCAGAAAGTCGTAGTTAATATAGAATATAGTAGGGTGGGGGAAGATGGGACACCTTTTTATCCTATTTTCTCGTCACATTTGGTAGCAAACAAAGAAAATTCAAATAATTATAGAACTGTATCCTCACGACTCCCATATACCGTTGTTAATTGTTTAAAACACGATATAAATATTTGGTTATTACGTTCTAAAGGTGTCCCATCTTTCCCCACCCTACTATATTTATTTTTAATAAGGGTACCCTGGATTGTCACAAGTGAGGCGCCTATGGGCCGCGGGCCACATTATCATGTAAGACCGAAAACTGTCTGCGGACCGCTTAAAATCGCGTCGCGGGCCGGATTTGGCTCGCGGGCTGTAAGTTACCCGTCCCTGATCTAGTGTCAACTGTCAAGGCTGTTACCTTGGTAATAAGTTTTTGTTAAGTGCAAAATGGGCAAATTATTTTTTATAAACTATTTGTATTTAAAACGATGTATTGCCACTAATCATTTTTAATTATATGAAATATAAGGTCATTTCTGCTATATTTTTTAATCCTTTAATAGTACTAAATCTTCTGGGATCTACATTGCCCCTAATAAATGCTTTCCATCAAATTAAACAGCTGAGTTTAAAGATGGGGATGCTTATCCTGTGGGACTTATACCAGTTGGAACAAAGATTTGCTCATTAGAATTCCGTCCAGGAAAGGGTGCCCAGATCGCAAGATCTGCAGGTGCTTACTGCACTGTATCACGCAAAACCAATACTAACACTGTAGTCCAGGTTTGAAAACAAAATTTACTCTTTAGGTATTTTAAAAATGTATAGAGATTAGTAAAGTTAAAAATAATAATATATAAAACCTTTGTTCGTCGTTTAAATTACGGTTTATCCTTCTAGATGCCTTCCAAACGAGAAATTATGATCAGTTCAAGTTGTGTGGCAGTTATTGGCCGTGTATCAAATGTAGGTCATGATGATGTTAAATGGGGTTCGCCACAAAGGTTAAGGGAGTATGGGCTCCGTCCTAAGTCAGGTTGGTGTAGATATATGAAATGGAAACATACTTTTTTTAGCATAGAAGAAATCATTTTTATTTCATAGACGTACTATTTATGACTTTGTATGACATTAAATCCGCAAGTATCTAATTTTATATTTAAAGGTCGCCCCAATATAAAACGTGATGGTCGGTTTGGACGAAAAATCAAACCACCCAAGCATACAATTGTAATTGGAGACAAAGCATTGCACCAAAGAACTACAGACTTTAATGAATAGGCTCCAATAAATTTGTTTGTTTTGTACCACATCTGTGGGTTATTTTTTTCATTCATTCTAGCATATGACTTGGTGGTTAGATTCCAGGGAGTAACGTTAAATTATTTATGTTGTATATGTCTGCACAGTTTCATATACACTTTCAACAGATAAACGAAGTTGATGACAGGCTAGGCACATTAGTTATGCTTTACTTTAATATTGTGATTCATTTTGGTATTTTCCAATATATTTATAATCTAAATTGCCTAAAATAATTTGTTATGACTGCTCAAACACTCCAGAAGTTTTATGGCACCATACAGAAGTATTTAAACAGTTTTGATATATTATGAATGAATGTATGTAACTTATTTATCCTGGTCGTTATATAGCACAGGTATACTCCGGTGCCGTGGATAGTGGTTAGCGCGCCTGCCTGTAACCCAGAGGTAATGGGTTCAAGGCTCGACGCTGCTACCATTGTGGACGTATGTGTCCTTGGGCAAGACACTTAACGGCAATTGCTCCAACCCAGTGGTTACTAATGGGTTGTCCAAATTATCAGACATACATAAAAAAAAGAAGAAAAAATCCAAAAAAAATAATTACCTACAAAGTATCATACATGGTAACTCGTAAGCTGACACGAGGTGTTAAACCCGTGTGATAACGACTGTCATATTCCGGCCACGCGAGGATAAAGTAAGTTACATTCATTCATTCATTCTCTTTTGTGCCGACTTTCCCAGTTGCCTCCTATGTAACTTTGTGTTTTTTATTACTTATGGTATGTAAATTAGGCAAGTCGTAAAGTTTTACGTCTTTGGAGCAATGGAAGTGCTACTGAGTTAGGTAAAATAAGCAGAAGCCTATAATGGCGGCATCAAACTCTGGGTTATGGTAGGCACTAGGCAGACTCGTAACCACTTTTAGCCACGGCGTTGGACATATCTAGTTCAGGTAGGCAATTAACTGCTTCGTACTAAATAAGCAATAAATTGGTAGCGCGGTGTTAGTGTTAATAAAAAATAGGCATTTTTTAATCTAGAGAGTTTGCTATGCAGTGGGAAAATTGTTTTGTATTACTGGCTGGGTCAAAGGAGGTCGCCATCCAGACAGACGCCGGTTGCGATTTTTCCTATTCAATGTGACGGTAGCTTGCATCATGCGTGTTTTAGATTTTCCGTCTACGTGCTACATTGCACGGGATATGCAGCAGTCGTACTGTTAGCACAACCAAAGTGGATATAACTGGAAAGTAGTTTAAATAATGTGTTTAATTAAACTAAAGATTTCATTACAAAACAACGTGTGTTTGGAATTGTGCATGTCGAAATCTAGGGTACAAACCTGGCAATGATTAAGTCATGACAGCATTGCGTCGTGTATGAGGTAACGCATTTGTTGGTTGTGTTATGTTTATTTTGCAGTTACTTTTTGTTCTGTGAGAACACCTATTTTGCAAACAAACTTGTGGTGTTAATGCAGCATTGATATACTATAGAATATACTAGCGAAACCATTGCTTACTCAGCATGGCAAACTTAACCTTTAAAGAGATGCTACTGTCTATTTAAAATCGTTGGGTGTTTCTATAAACGCTCATAGCAATGATTCATAGTCTGTTATGCAACAGCAACGAGGGTTACCTGCTTTAAACTTGTTTTGTATTAGAATAAGTAGTTTAACTGGTTTGACCATTTATCTAGTGAATTGTTTTTGCTTTATGTTAGTTATACTGCTCTTACTTTTGTTTAAATAAGTGGTTGGCTGTTAGTTTTAAAGATATGTTAGTTTAAAATACTGTATTGTTGATGAGGTGTCGTTTTACTGCTTTTAAACGGAAAGGTTTAATATGAACCTAGGTTATTTAGAACTTAAATTAAAGGAAAAAAATAATAAGAGGCTGTCTATGTATATTTTTAAAAACAGCAGTATGTTGTGTTAATGTTAAATTATATAAAATGAATCGTTCTTCACATATAGCTTGAGGGCTTTAGTATGCACCAAGTGAAAATTACTAAGCAATTATTTCTTGTGGCGCAGCTTTGTGTACATGTGTCATGCATTTTAGGTTTATTTATTGTTTGTGGTTCTGGGTGTTTACTACTTCCTGTCACTGCGCTCATTAAGGCCACACGCATAAAGTAAATTACATAATGTACAATATTTTGTAAATAATAAAGATTAGGTTCAACATATGTCAGGTAAAAAATTATTAAAATTCTTATCGTATTTAAATTCATTCATGGCAGTAGTGTGGTATAAAATGTGTTTAAATTTGTTTAAAGCTCCAACATAAAAAGATTTGGCCGCGTCTTAGTTATTAACTTTTTAGTTTTTAGATTTGCAAACTACACCGCTACACCATTTTTATCATCGACAAAAATAGAAACACTGTGAATGGCCATTTTTTAATGGCAGGAAATGTTGAGTCCCCATGACATGTTATACAACAAGCCTAGTTTTCATGAAACATGTAAGTTGCCTGGGAAGGTCTCTCAGGGTAGGCTGGTACTTGAAACAGAAATCAATCCTTATATTTCAGTTTAATTACTATTTTTATTAACAGAAAGTAGGCATTGTAACAAACGGTTTGGTTTAAATTTTATTCCAAAACTAACAAAAGGATGGCAAGCGCTTCAAAATCTACAAGAAAAGGTAAATAATTTATGTTGTCAAAAAGCTTATTTACTTGGTGTTGTTTTCAAAGTTATGACGTATTGTTTAATTGTAAATCTTTAATGTTTGGCTAGGCAAGGACACTAGTTAATACACAGGGGTTTTGTTTTACAAACCTTTTAGTTCAGGTGTGCCCAACCTTTATTGACCCAACGTCACCCAAGATCTACTTTTAAACTAACCAACTGCACGCAGTTTACTAGCCGCAACGTCGCGAATGTCGAAACACCTCTTACCAAAAAATGTACTTTAATTACACAAATTTCAATGACTTTGTTACCAAAACTAGTTGAAATGTTTTTAATATGCAACAAACAAAAAACGTCACACATACAATTATTGCGTCACAAGTCATCTTTAGCGGCGCGTAGTTGCGTTTTTGCAGGAAAATCCCTCTCATAGCACCCGTGTACCGTTCTAAAGTGCCGTTTTCTCTCAGCCATGCTACTGACGTTTGTTGCGTCGCTAACTGTAAGGTTGTCATTAAATTAAAGAGCGTAAAAATTTTGAGAAATTTAGTCAAAAATACTTAGTTCCAGGCACACAGAGTGACTAGTGTACAAATCATGCAGACCAGGTTAAGGAAATTATTGTAAAATAATCGCTATTGTTTCCCGATTCTTCTGTCATAGTAGTCGCCATCTTGGATATTTTTCTGCATGCTGCCGTACAGGTACGTAATTGCCTTTTAACATGTTTTGCATTTTTTGTACAAAGCGTTTAACGATTTGGCAATTGGGCGATTAATTGAGGGCCACAGCAGATGTTTTGATTTTTTTTATTAAACCACTTGCGGTCCAACTGAGATAGGTCCAACACGTTGGGCATGCCTGTTTCTACTCGCTTTGGGGTAACCACATATTTTTACTTTGTTGGTGATCAGTTATGAAGAGTGATTTTTTAAATGCATGGATTACAATTAAGACAACCATATTCATATGGGTGAAAAGGTTACCCTGCTTTTAAGGAGGCAAACCATTGGCATTAAAAAATCAAAATTTGTGTATTGATAAAAACGCTTAAATGTGATGTAAAGGTACGAGGTACCACTACCAACAAAGTTTTAAACAAGGACATAGCTTCTAAAAAAAATCTGTGATAAAAACTGCAAATTCAACCCCGAAAAATTGGTTGTGTGACATTACATGGAATTTCCCATCACTCAACCTGGACAGTTTCTAGTTTCTAAAATACTAAAGAAAATTTAAAACATGATAAAGTTTATATATATATATATTAAAATTGTCTATATATTCGACAAGTGACACAGAAAAAGCATAAAATTTGTATTTGTTTAACGGTTATAGTTCAGTGACTTTTTTTTCTGATTGGAAATTTCATACATTGTTGCACTGTCCAATTGTTTTCACTCTTGCGATTTTTTCAGAAGCTGTTTTATACTTTGAAACTTTGGTAGTACCTTTAGATCTTCTCCATAACAGCATTCTAAATTTGCTGCGGTAGTGTAGTGTAAAGCTGAGGCTTATTGCTTGGTCAGCTGCCAACAGTCCAGGGCTGACATGTCATCTTCGGCGAAGTATGTCTTTCTGTGTCTGTGTACGTAGTTTCATAACTTTCAATGATGTTGAATACGCAGGGTTAAATTAGAGCAGTGTGTACTTTTAGACTGCTTAATAAATGATTCATTCTAATTTCTAATATATGTTGATTATTGATTAACCTTATGTTTGATTAATATGAAACTGCTTAGCAAAGATTTAAAATCTATCATTATGCATTTAAAATTTAAACCAATACACAATTCGATTTTAACTTTAAATTAAATTGTGTATCTTTGCTGACATCTCTATGCTATACTTTTACCTCAGCCAAATCGGCTAGAGGGCACTGCTGCGCTTTTGTACAATCGTTGGTAAATTGTAGGTGTGTGGTGGGCGTGTCTCTCTGCTCGTGTAGCACATCGTTGTCTACGTTTTTATTGTTTTCGCCGTTGAATATAGCTTAGTGCAAAATACTTGTTTTTAAATTTATAGTGAGGAGTACGAATTCCACCAACTTAATGTGTTTTTAGTAGTATCGCCATTATCTGTGTACCTTATGCTAAGTATGATTCGTTGCTCGGTTACATGAAATCCCTCATACACCTATGGATTTAACGCGTGTGTCCTTGTCATATAAAACGACATTGAAAGTTTGAAAAACGTTCGAGCTGTTATCCCCGTGTTACTAGTATTTAGTTTTTACCCGTGTGAACATGCGTCGTGGTCGTGCTTCATGCGTGGTCGGCGCATGCTTTACGTGTGGCCTGAAAACCACGCACGTTTGGCATGTCTCGCGTGCGTATCCTGTAAAATTTCAACTTCCCACCAATGCAGTTGTTTCTTTATGGTAGTTGCTTAGTCGGTCGTGTGATCATTGTAAATCAATGAATAATCAAAATTGTAACACAACGTGGTAATTTTACCGTTCTGTTTCTATTAATACTGGTAATTTTATTAAACGGAACAGAAAATTTCGAATAGATAATATACACCCCGCACGTATTATTGTAATTTACTGCCTCGTCGAACCTCATTAGTTAATGGAAAGTTTTAAACGCGTCGTGTTTATGTCGTCATATGTACTTCCGCTCAAGTTTCGGGAGGGTTATTTCGTGTGACTCAGGCTCGTGCTGTTGCAATTTCTGATATTTGCATAAACCACAAAACATAATAAAGCTCTGCATAGCAGAAAGTTCCAGTAAATGTGCACAGTGCATTTTCAATAGGTTTTAAATCGCCGTTAACATCGACTAGCTGGAAGGCAATCTATTTATTTTGAACTACAGATAAGAAATACGCGCAACGTGCTTTCCATGAAATAGTTTTATAAGAATTATCCCAGTTTGGTTTCACCTCGTCAGCGTGAAGAACAAGCCAATATCTATTTTAGTCCGATGTGTTTTGTCTCGAGTGTCTTTACATCGGGCTTGAACCCTTCAGCAACCATGCCCCCTTTACTGTGCCATCGATTGTGTTTCGTACCCGCGCGTTTCCAACAGTGACCTAACAATTGAGGCGGCCTTCTGTTGCGGGAAACAAAAGCGAGAGAAGCCTTTTTTTTCTACCTGTTACGCAACGGAATATAACAGCCATGCCACTCTATAGGTTACTGTAGGACGATCCATTGGTTCGTATGAACTCGGCATGCGTGAATTCAGGGTTACAGACGATGTAATGACAGGGAAAGGTGAATGTTTTCCGCAGATCATTTTTAACGCGCTTCCATGGGCGACGTTTATATGCTACCCTTACTTCAAATACAGCGTGCACTTGTTTGGTTGTCAGACAGTCGTAGTAAAATCAAAAACAGCCTTAGGGGATTATCAGTAATTCTGACTGGAAAGCACTATAGTACTGATTAATTAAATGTGAGAATAATTCAGTAAAATTCCCTCAGTGGTTTAATAAGGGTACCATAGTTTATCTGCTGTACAAAAAAATTATTTTAAAACTCCAAAACTGTTCAAACGAAAGTCTCAATCATGCCTGTAGCATCAGGTTTGTAACTACAATGTCTTGTTTTGTTGTTTTTATCAATTCCTGTTTAACCACAGTGTCAGTTTAATAACAATTTACTCTTTGTAGCTTAGGCTCATGATGTATATTTAGCTTGGTATATTGTGAGAAACAGGAAGCTACTTGTATATTGTGGTTGGTTAGATTAATAGACACATTGACAGCCATGTATAGTCCATCGTCCATGATGTATTTTATGTAGACTCGTACTTTTTTACTTAAACTTTTAATAGCTTAGTATCTTTTAACATTGTATATGGCTGTTCATTTACTATTTGTATTTCCAGTTGTGTGCCATCTATATCCAGAATTCTTAGCTATTTTTGGAAAAATGCCAGCAGTAGGTTTTTACTTGTGGGGTGTCACTTACATAAGGTTCGCACGGTACCCTTTATAACCAATCTATTATTAACAGGATGTGGTCCAAAACACAGCAACTCACCTACAATAATAGTTATGGTTGGTCTTCCTGCAAGAGGGAAAACATATATTGGTAAAAAGTTGTCAAGATACCTCAACTGGGTTGGTGTCAACACAAAAGGTAGGGAGAATTACAGTGTTGTTTTGCAAGGAATGTCTCCATGAATCTACTTTTTAGGACTTTGATCCCATGGTGTGATTCACATTAACCAAAGTTTCAGTTCCAAACTCCAGAGTTATTGTACAAACAAAATTGCCATTCATTCAACTTTACTTTAAATACAAATGATTTTAATTCCTAAAATTGTTCTGTTTTGTGCCTCTACTAACTTAACAAATTAATTAGAATTGAATATTATTTGGTAATCAGCCATTGAAGATACAAAATATTTTAGCATGCCTGATGCCATCTGTCTTTACAATTTGAGAAAAAAATGTGAAGTTTGATCTTAATGGCTTAACGCTTATAGTAGTATTAGTGTAACTTAAAAAAATATTTTTTTTAGATTGGAAGGATTTATAAGCCCAACTGTTTTCTGTTTTACAGTATTCAATGTTGGACAATATAGGCGGGAAACTGTCAAATTCAAGTCACATGATTTTTTCCGCACTGATAATGAAGAAGCGATGAAGATAAGAAAGTAGGATTTGGTGCTGAGTGATTAAGTCTATTATTCATGTACCAATAATCCACTCATCCATTGTTTATCAGCAGTTACTTTTAAAGACCATTTCTGCTCTCTGCAGATGAAGCATAAGGCTTTGCCATCTTATAAATAAAAATGATCCGTTCCATATTATAAGCCAACAAGCATAAAAATACTGTAAACTGTTCATGATCTTTCAATTGCTATTTAAGTCTTGTAACTACAGTCGTTAATGAAGCTCATATGCATTAATATTTAATTAGCTCTCTGTACCTGGTCGATAATGTCTGTCAGATCATATATAAGTGTAGCTGTATATTTTACTTTACAGGCAATGTGCAATGGAGGCATTGAAAGATGTGTGCAAGTGGTTGAAGGGAAACGGAATGATTGCAGTAAGTGTTGGGATAATTAGCCATGCTTCCTAATTAGTATGTTGTTTAGTCAACTTGAAACACTTTGCAAGCCACTGCCTTTTAAAGGCACTGCCAAGCTTGGGACTAGTAAAGTCTTTGTGCTAAGGGCGACTCACACTAAACCAGCATATCTTGGTATCCTCTATGTTTTTATACAGCAACCATTTTAAAATGGATATGGCTCACTGCCCCACTTTGACCTATTGATTTACTTCTCATCCCAGATTGTAATCACGTTTTATTGATTATCAGTATTTAGTAATCACCTCCACTCATACACATTGAATTCAGGTCTATGACGCAACCAATACGACACGAGCAAGAAGAAACGATATTTTAGACTTTGCGGAGGAACATTGTTTTAGGGTTGGTGTTAATATCTATACATTTATTGCGTAATACACTGAACACTAATTAAATGCCAACTAAGTTTTTAGGCCATGACCCAGAGTTGTTGAACCACTTTGCTAAATGAAATTTGTACAGAATCAGTGTTTTTATAGTTTGTATGACAAAGTGTATCTTATTAAGCCTTACCATAAACCAAAACTGTAAAGTCTTGATTTCCAAAGGTGTTTTTCGTGGAATCGATTTGTGACGACCCGACAGTTGTTGAACAAAATGTGGCAGAGGTGAAAGTGAATGGTCCTGATTATCGGGACACAGATCCAGATGCTGCCATGGAGGATTTCAAACTTCGTATAGCTCATTATAAAGAGTCTTACGAGACGATTGACCCAACCATTGATGAGTAAGTAAAGTTGTGTGCCACACAGAATATAATGATAAGGTTTAGTGTGCTGTGTCACCTAACAGAAAAGAATATACCTGCAAAGTATTTCACAAGTTATAATCATCCCACATATAAAATCTAATTGAAATACGGTTGACAGCTGAATTATCAAAGTGGGGAAAAGTACTTTGTAATCTTTGTATATCACATTCTATAATACTTTCAATTTGTGTTGGGATATTAAAGTCTGTCTTTATCATTCCAGTGATCTTTCCTACATCAAGATAATTGATGTAGGTCGTAGGTTCATGGTGAACAGGGTAGCTGATCATATACAAAGTCGTATTGTGTATTACCTCATGAATATTCATATACAACCAAGATCTATCTACTTGTGCAGAGTAAGATATTTGTTTTTAAAACTTATTTTTATGTTTCTTGGAGCATTTGTAATCAGTAATCAAATCAGTAATCAGTAACACTAAGTGAATAACAAAATTAATTTTAAATGAAAAATTGGTGTCCCTAGATTCTTCTTAAAGACTAACTGCATATGAATTATAAATATTCACTTCACTGCCCTTTTAACAAGTATTGACAAAACTTTGGGCATGTGAGCTTGTCCTAATTTTAGATTACTTGGCACGCTTTACATTGTGGGTGAATTTATTACGCTCAAGTTATAACATGTATGGTTTTTACATAGATTACATAGGACGCTATTACCGGCTATTACACTCAATGTGTATGTAAGGGTTTAGAAACAATGATATATTGATTGTTTCAGCATGGTGAAAGTGAAATGAACATCAAAGGAAGGATAGGAGGAGATTCATCACTATCTCAAAATGGAAGAGAGGTATTTAGTCTGAACAACCTGAACTGCATGTTTTGTATTCTTGTAGAACCTTGAAACAATTATAAATATTTTTTGTTTTGTTTATAGTTTGCTGTAGAATTGGGTACATTTATTAAGAAGCAAGATATAAAGGGATTGACAGTCTGGACGAGTGAATTAAAACGCACAGGTGAAACTGCCGTACATATCGGTGCACCGAGTGAAAAATGGAAAGCCCTAAATGAAATAAGTGCAGTAAGTTATTTTCTTGCTGCTCTGTACAGGTTGCATGCTTATAGAAAGTGACTCATTAATAAATAACTGGTAAATTGTAACAGTAACCATAGTTGTACTTGCTAAAACAAGATAACCATTTCTGTTTTACTAATTATAATACTTTGTTGCTACATCCTAAAAGCTGTTTTTTTTTACTTCAAAAATGCATTATTTTACCCTTTCACATAACAAAAAATTAAAGAAAAATTCCATTTCATACTTTTGTCCTCAGGGTGTCTGTGAAAGCATGACGTATGCGGAAATCCAACGGAATTTTCCAGAAGAATTTGCTCTTCGAGATCAAGATAAATACCATTACAGATATCCAATGGGAGAGGTATTGCATTGATTTATGTTTTTTTTTGCTATTTAATGCAAATGTCGCTATTAAAGTATGCAATTGTAATATTAAAGTACTATTTAAGAAGGGGCTGCAAAAGATAGCATTTGATATTTTTAACCAAAGTCATTTCATTCACAGTCCTACCATGATCTTGTGACAAGACTGGAACCAGTGATCATGGTAAGTGGTTCTACTGTACAATAAACTACTGTGGTGATAATCGCTCATATGAAATGTTGGGACCCGATGGTTTAATTCCAATATACACTGCCCCGCTGAAAGTAAACTTGTGTTGCAGGAATTGGAACGTTCGGAGAATGTGTTAGTGATTTGTCATCAAGCAGTTATGAGATGTGTGCTTGCATATTACCTAGATGAAACTTCAGGTGTGTTACATTTTGGTTGATTTGTTGGTTTGTGGTTTCTTTTTAAATGCAGCTCATGTCATTTTGAAAACATTTACAAAACATGTTTTCATGTTGCGTTAAGTTAAACTAAAATTTGTTTTTTAATTTCCACTCATAGAACGACTTCCTTATCTTGAGTGTCCACTGCATACTGTAATGAAACTGACACCCGTTGCTTATGGATGTAAAGTCGAAAGTTTTCCTCTTGGTATAAATGCAGTCGACACGCATAGACCAAAACCTCAGGTAAATTGATATCTGTTAACCAGATTAGTTATATGTGTGTATTTTGTTGCGCATTTTGTCAAGTGGTTTAGATGATCTAGAAATGTAGAATAAGTGCACAGCTAGTGTGTGCCGGTGTAAAAGGTATTTCAAACTTAAAAAGGATGCTAGTCCCTCGATGGTACCCATTGATGACCCTGTGTGTGATATCTGTGGCCCACTGGAAGCTGAGACAGCAATTTCAAAGAACGAGTCTGAAACTTCCCGATCAACTTGGCGCCCCACAAGCGCAAGTTCTTCACAGATAGAACGTCTGATGAAGAAACGTTCGAACGTTGCGAGAGCGGCGTTAAGGGATGAAGTGATCTACCCTCGGCCAGGCGATGTAGCATCTGTCAACTCTCTCGTCACTCTCGCTTCGTTCTTCAGACGTCCAGCAACAGCTGTAGAACACAGAGAGACAGAATTGAACTTGGAGAGAAGGCCAAGTTCAGATTAGCGCAGGTGTAAATTTGAATCATTACTTAAGACTTTGTAATTTACCTAAATATCATGGAAGCATGTTACCACGTGATGCTTGTCTTTTTTGGTTAAAGTCATTAAAAATTGTGGGCATTATAAATAGTTAATATAGGCCCTTCTTACCTTCTCACAACTAAATATAGGTCCTCCTCACGTGTAATAACTTGTCACAGACTTTGGCTTTACAGTTACAATATTACTATGACGAGTTTGGAGGGGTGTTGCTTCAGCGAATACGTTGATCATTTACTTGCGAACTACATTCTATAAATAGCGCGCTGTGTCTAAGACTATTTTGCATTGTCATGCTATACAAACAAATCACCCCAGTTTAACATGGACCGTAATGGAACTGTGCACACCGGTCTTCAGTAAGCACCGACATGAAACCAGTCAAAACGGGTCCATAGGTTCATGTTAAGCTGTGCTGGTTCCATATGTTCCCTGTTTAACTGAGTGATGTTTGTTGCGCAGACAATATCGGTCATGTGTCACAACCCAACCATGAAGGACCAGGAACAGCACAAACACTTGGTAAGTATTTTATTATTTAATTTTTATCACATTTGTTGGAATACAGTGTTTGCTTATTTAATTTAACACATAATTTAATTTTATCACATTTGTTGGAATATAGTGTTTGCTTGATTTAATTTAGTCCAATGTTTTAACTAACAACATAAAGAAAGAGTTCGTAAAGAATTTTTTCGTTTTACAGATCACTGACCACCGCATCCACCATAGTTTTCAAATCTCTGAAGCTGACAGCCCTGCTTCCATCTCCTAATGCTCCCACTCCTACTTTTTTCTGAGTGCTCGCACTGCCTCGATATTTTACTGAGTGCTGTACCACGTCTTCCCCCTTCCCTTATTCATCGGCCATCTTCCATTCTTTTGCCATCCTTCTTCTTTCATTTGTATTTAGTTCAATGTTACTTAGCTGTGTTTACTCTCATGTGTAAGAAAATTAGACATGTTGCACATGTACATTAGCCTAAGTCATCTTTTATATATGTTTAATATCGTCAAGATATATTCCACGTCAACAGCTAGCTGTGGGGTCGGCGTATACATTCGGCTTTTGCTTGCCAGTTGCGTTTATATCTAGTTCATATTTTAGGCTCTGCGTTTTAGCATCCTGTTATAAAATGAATTAGCATTCCTGTTTTAGCTTTTGTTTTTTCGATGCAGTCTCCTCTGCAATATGTTCGTTCAGTGTTATTGTCGATATAAAGTATAAATATTTATTTCGTTTTAAGAGGTTCATTATTACTTCAACAGATTTTCTTTCTTGCAATCTTTAGCATAGCTATATCGAAATATATCTAACGAACCATTCCTTTACATTGGATAATATCCTGTTTTTTAACCTTTTTGTGGTTCTGAAAGTTCATTTTCAACAGTTTTATTGTATTAAACATAATTAAAGCTTTGATGAAACATCTGCCCAGTTTTCAGGAATGCAATAATTCCCTTTTAGTTGTGTTTTATTCTCTTGTTTAATAAAATGTTGTCCACTTTATTTTGTACTTGTTATTTTGTGCTGTGCAACACTACAAAATTTTAAGAAGCTTTAGTATGGTTGTGTAGGTACACGTGCAGTATTAATATCCCACCCACGTTTAAAGTTTCTTTCATATTAATAACAGGTATGCTGTTGTTTGTTGTATTTTTTTTTACGTTAGCAATTCTATAAGTTATTTTAAATAAATAGAAGTAACTGTTTTCGAAAAAATCTTTATTAAACAAAAACTCCCATTTACCCTTAGAATGTCTCAACAACCCGGGAGCCCGACAAAGCTTTGGAAACCACCCCCGATTATCCAATTAAGGAGCAAATCAACTCTTCTACGGAGGAATCTGAATCCTCATCAGAGGATGAAGCATCAACGGAGAGCTCACAAAGACTGAATAGCAGAAAGCGCACTTTTAGTTTTCCTGGTTCCAACATCAAACTCACGATCAGCAAACAGTTGTATTTCAGCAACCCTGATTCTGTAAAACGTAAATCTCGTTCTCGCCATCGTTCTGACTCAGTTAGTGGAAATCCTTCTATTTTAAGCTCTGCAGATATAAGAAGAGGTAGCAGCGTTCCTCTATTTAACGAGCGAATATCCGAAGCTTCCTCAGAAGAAGAGGATTTGAAAGATGATCCACTGCCATCTGAAGATTTAAAATCGGTTCAATTTAGTTTTGGCGTTGAAAACGATGATTATACTGGTTTAGAAGATGAAGTACCGCTTGAATAAGTGTTCACTACTGCTTCGACGAGCTTGTAAATTCTGCTATGATCACCTCCTTACCACATCCGTGCAGAAGAAACAACAAAAAAGCTAGTTATGCTGCAGTCAAATGCAACACAACTGCAATACACATTTTATTAGAGATTTATGGTTCGCTGTTAAGGGTTGTCAGATGTTCATTAACAGAACTCCTTTTTTTAACAACCTTGGGTAATTGTAAATGCGTGTATTCTGTTATCTGGTGTTGGTTTGTTTTTCAAAATCGTTGCTTTTTAATGTTTCCCAATCGCACTTGTAATTTTCAATTTATTTGCTGCATTTCGCCGAGTTTGCAGTACAAAGTTGTTTGACTGCTTACAAACTATCAAACAACTCTTTATGTTTTAGCTCCGCTGTAAGCTTTTTTTTCAAATATCGTTGTTGCAGTTTAGATTTAAGAAAATTAGGTTTGTACGTACTTGTATACCTTTTAACTCCAACCTATCCAACCATGCACTTTACTGTATATGGATTTTGCCCTTTTCTTACCTGTTTTTAATTTTCGTTTGAAACTTTCTTTCTGTCTAATGCCACGCTTGTTTTGCTTATCTTATTAAAACTAATTTTTGCTGTCACAGAGAAACAAGTATTGAATGCCAAAAATTAAAATTTTATCTCTTGTAGGAAAAATACTATACATAAAAACTGTATTTTTACATGGGCTAACAATACACAATTCAAATTTTGAGACTGTATTTTTATTCATAGCGGCGCAGTCCGTTGAGAATATACCGCCAACCATTACTTTGTATTTGTTCTGTCTGCCACCCATATTTTATACCGGTATGTGGTGTACGCGAGCACCTTGCATGTTGTGGTCGGGTCGTCAGCACGAACCACCGAGTATTTACAATTCCGTCGCTCTGTTCGGCAATTCTCTACCCAACTGGTCGGTCGTGGATACCTAAAATCAAAATAAATGTTGGGTAAACAATAGGGTACATGGGGCGAGATACTTTCTAAATCTTATTTTTATGGATTCCGGTTTGATTTTAAAAACTTAGTTGCACAAGACAAAATATGTTTAAACTTGATTTTTAAAACGTACAATATAGTTTCGTGATATTCACGTGTATTTCTAATAAAATCATTTAATAAAGACAATCAACAAGGATGTTGAACTGTTCCTTCTCACCCTGTCTGTGTACGAGCCGCCAAATAAGCGGAATCCTGAATAAGCTATGTTTTGTGTGTTTAATATACACTTTTTCAAAGTGTTGTTAATTAATAAATATATAGTAAAAAATGGTATTATCCAAAAACATCTATATCTGTTATATATTGGGCAACACGTCCTTAGGCATCCCATTTCACCTCACCCTACAATAATTGAGTTGGCACGGATTTTGTTTTTAATTAGAAATGTAGAGAGTGTGAGTTAAAACCACATAAATTGATTGGCGTTATGCGTTACAGTTTACAATCTCAACCGACCTCCAAAAGGTTGTTTTTATATCAAGATCAGGCTATACTACACCTTGGTTTAAATGCCTTTACACGTGCTTTACAAGTGTGTAAGTGTAGCCATGTATGAATAACAAACGCTAACTAACATTGTTTTTGAAACATTTTTACTGTGGAGATCACTGGTGTCTATCAGTTGAACAGCGACGGCAGTGATCGCTACTGGCTTGTTAAATACTTTTAAAGTTAAATACAGATTAACTATAACCACTTCTGACTCGGTCAATTGCGGAAATCATTCCCACTTCAGTTGTGCAATTCGAAACTAATTTATACGTTTCATTTGCCTAGTATTCTCAGGGTTACAATATTGCAACGATGAAAGGGTAGTATCCAATACACATGCGTATAACCCAAATATAAATTATAATCAAATCCCCATTTGGAATTGATTAACGTGTAATAAACCTGCGTTTGATATAACACGTCCAGTCCCTGCAATCATTATGCATTGATACTTTACATGCAACGCTCTGAGTGGTTCGCATTTCTTCTGTGTAACTGGATTAGGAAAACAGCGATTTTCATTTAGTGTAGTTGCTAAGACTTTAACTCGTACAGGGATTCAAATGTGCTTCGATTTTTCGACGATTACAGAAACGTTGAATTCCTTACAGGTTTACAGCAAGTGTGTATATATATATAGCAAGTATAGTTGATAAAAAGGCATTTCTTACGTTTTGCAATCCTGCCAAAGCGATCCATTCTTCATAACACAGCGGCAGATTTTACATCCCTTGCCTGGACTCTCCTTCCATTTATATCGGAGTCTTGCCTTGGACCAGGTACAAGGACCTGTCAAAGTAAGAATAATTCCTTTTTTTAATCTTTATAAAGATGTTGCGGCGTTTTTTTTTTTTTAATTTTAAACTCGATTTAAATATAGGGCTCAAACTGAATTCGATAATTTAAACAACATTGTATTCATAGCAACCGTATGAAACATTTTAAACTTACTGCTGGTTAACGGTTTGTAATCTGAAAATACCCTTCCCGCATTAAGGACCACAATAAGACAAGCTAGAACTAGCAGTATCTTCGACATGCTACCCAGACGATGTTAAAAGACGACACTGGTTGCTATATTCGTGTTAGTTACGAATGGCCAGTCATTTCTCACCTGATTGTTAATTACTCTGGCATCGGGTGACCCAGAAGCTATAACGTGCCAATTAAACAGCATAACTTGTATTGGCCGATTTTACCAAAAAATGTAGCTTTACTATATATTAGACATATTTGTCCATTATAGCATGTTTAGCAGTCTTATACATTGTAGTTGCTTGGCTGCGTAAGCTGGTCTCTGTTTACATAAATTTTATATTTAAACAGCTAAATAATAAATACCAAGAATTTAGTTTCTTACCTAAATGAGAAGCCTGCCATATATGCTGCGAATATTTGGTTTTAACCTTAAAAGAACCTGCCTTTTACATAAGAATAATTAAATGTTACTCACCAACGCTATCCCGTTTTGCTGGTTTGTTTCGGGCTTGCAACGCGGCATCATATCTCACAGCCACAAGCACAATCACAGGCGCTATGCAAATGCATTAAACTAGGTTAGCATACCATTTACAATTTTACACAATTAAAATATTAAACACCGTCGAGTATAAATCGATACTCCTTTGCTTCCTAAATATGGAATTAGCATGTGCAAACACACGCAAGACGTAAAGACAGGGAATTGCATAAACTTTATTTTAAGTAAATATATAAATCATGTTTGAGGACCTGTTCCAACCAATAGCTTCCAACATGACATGGTTGGTTTTGAAATTTCGCTCACATTAATAATGCACATAGTATACGATAAGAGATAAACACGAATCCCCAATAAGCTTGAAGCCCGTTGGAAGCCAAAACGGATTTTGACAATTCCCAAGACAGACATACTAATTGTCATATCTTTGTATATTGCATTGGGAGTGTTTGGGTTTCGAGAGAACAGGGGTGCTCAATGCTACTATTGCGATGCTAAAACGCGTTGGGACTTAGAGTGGAAAGTGCATTTTATTTCAAAGAGATTAAAAGCAAAAGCGGGTGATTTTGAATAATTCAAGGCCATGGTAACCACGAAACAGACTGGGGGCTTAAAACTCGTAATTCAAACGGAGGGAATTTCATTATGTTGAAACTTTGCTGATGAATATAACTTGTGTCTCTATGGTTCATGAAGCAATTATCAGCATGCAAGACGTGTACATAGATATGAATCATATATGCGTGAAGGACATCAGGACATCCAGATCGAATGAGGTGAAAGGTGGATTTGAAATGAGTCATGTTTATATTTGTTGCTTATTTATTTATTTTAATATAGATTTATAGGACATTAGTAAAGCCGCAGCTGCTTGCCAATTATACATCTACTATGAGTACGTGAGTGTGAGAGCCTCGCCATATACTGTTTTTGACACGCAGTTGATATCAAGTGTAGCACAGCAATAGTTTGCAGGCCAGACTGTTTGGGTTATTGTGCCAAGCATAAATCCAATGTTGAATGCCTCGCCTTAGGACGTCGCCAATTAAGAACAGATAGGGACAGTAGCAGACTAGTAATTACACTGAATTTCTGGATGTAGTAAATCGCAACAGCAATTTGCAGAATAGCTTCTGATACCCAACGAAGTCCTTTAATTACCCTATTGTTAAGTTAATGGGCCTTAACTTAGTCAAGTTCATATACCCTTGGCTTTTGACAATAGTTTTGCCTATTACGCGGTTTTTATATGTTCTGTTGTCGTTAGGGATATTTTGTCCTATGCCAAAGGGCCACCGTATATCACCGCGTGTGTCTGCTAATATTTATTGTTTCATTTCATTTGTATATATTGTGTACTTTGTAATAGAGGTTTAAAAGTCTTAATAGATTTATGTTGGTTATGGGTTGTTTATGACCCTTTATTATAGACAACACGATATGCGGGAATTAGTTGCTAGATATGGATTTCCAATTCGTTAGTTTATTTTATAATGCATGACAATTGCATTTTGGTGTTAATGTATTATTAGCGGTTAGTTCTGTCTTTGAGGATTTCTATATTGTTGGATAATAATAATAATGGAAATGGTAAATGATGTGTTTATATTCGTTTACTGATAATATTTACTAAGGATTGTACAAACACGTTTACTTATTAAGGTAACATCTGCATCAAAATGACATAAACTTGGATAATTCCGAACTTAATATATAACGCCGTTCATCAAACGCTAGTTTTACCGGCTGTGCGAGACAGCAATACCCGCGTAGCAATATTAGAGGTACTAATATTATTGAAATACCTTCTGCTTTTCACGAAATTATTGATATGCTTCCAACGATCAATAGGTAATACATATTTATTATAAACACATGGTATACTTTACTTATATCTATATTTGGAAACACCGTAGTAAATACTACGTATTTTAAACATGTTTGTAATATATAACATGTAATTGTAACGTTCTTGTGCTGATGTTACACGCATGTAACAAATATAAAACTTTATATTCATGTTATGACTCAACATGTTCTGTTTCCAATTGTTTACTTGACTAAACAATAGTGTACACACTGTCCCATATATCTCCGGAGTGGCATGATTCTTGATTGGCACAGAACTGTGGCGACGTTTTAAGCGTGATGTACATATACGTCATAGCTCGGTCGTCTGTCGTAGTTGATTTGATTTCCATTCTGCCTTCAAACTTTTGTCCCGTTGATGCTTCGATCGCTTTGTTAAGCGGCTTAAAGAAGTGGAAAAGTCGACGCGTAATTGCTTCGAATAAATATTGACATACTTTAAGCGCCAATCGCGGGCTTTCTATATCTGGTATGACTCGCGTGGTCAAATTGGAGCGCAAAGTGTTCGCCTCGGAAGATTTGGTGCATCGTTGGGTTGTTTACCTGCGGTTTAACGTTGGTAGATATTTTGGTTGTTTTTGAATAGAACTTTTAAGCAGAGTTACTTGACTTACAGGTAACTTTTGTGTAGTTAGTTTATTAGCACGCATTGAACTAAGCTGAATGGAACCAAAGCAAGGTTCTGATGCCAATATCACGTCTAACTCGCCATACAGAAGGCGTAACCACAATAAAACCAGATGGGCAGCGAAACTTTATGAAGTGCACAACAATAAAGATGTCACGTTTAAGCCAGTTGAAAAGGACGACAGTTCTATTAGAAAAGTACAAATCGGGGATTTGTCCAACATTGACATAAAGAGAGTTCGTGTTGGACCGCATATACATGAGACTGCTGGAGAACATAGGAAACAGTTTAATGCTGTCCATGACGTTAAGAAAGCTGAAATAACAATTGGAATGCGTGGCGAAGAGAGAACTGAATATCCTATCGTAAATAGCTTTCTATACAGCCAAGAGTCTAATGGAAGCCACCATAGGCACCGTGTGTGGAAGCAGGACCGAGAGAAAATGTGTGAAGAACCTCATTACAAAGAAAGTGTTTGGAAATCAGAGGAGTGCCCGCAACCCCGAGGTCGCAGTAAGTTTTCTTCCAAATCTGAAGACAGCGATTTAGGTTCTGGCCAAAACACATCGGAAGATGAGAAATTTATAATCGATTTACAAAACATGGAGTTGAACCGAAGTCATGCTTTCAAACGAAGATCAAAAAGTGTTCCTGCAGATCGTGGATCGATGGGCGACAGAAAAGTTGGGACGGGACAATTAGGGTCCAGGGATTCACCCAACGAGCACTTGGAAAACAAATGGATGGTCGATAGAGAATTACCGCACAATGTATCCTCGTTTGTGTCGGTTGGGCACGGAGTAATGCAAGAATATGTGTTCGTCAATAACGATAGGCCAAAGGGTAATGGCGTAAAAGTGTCCAACAGGCTGTCCTCGTTAAAGTCGATAAATATTGACGCAAATTCTGAAGCAGAAAATGATGAGGTATCTGACGTTGCTGAGAGGTTTGGAGTTTCGGAAAAAGATTTTGAAACCGAGGCAGCAGATCATGAAGTAGCGCTTGGATTTACAGAGCCGAAGTTCTTAAACGCTAAGTCTGTTATTACATCACGCACGCTGCAGAACAAGCGGAAGTCACTTTCTGTACCAACATCTCCAACCTTTGCTAAGCAACCTGGCCTGATCGGGAGGTTTTACCGAAGAAACTTAATTGTCAAAAATGTCAGTGGTGGAAGCAGTCCTGCCAGAAGCGACTCTCCGGACAGCGTGGCTTCGTTAGCCAGCAAGGCTCTTTTGGTTCAGGTGTTTGTACAAATTTACTTTTTTCTAGATTAGCTTTTGATCGCTTACATTTTTTTGAAATGAAACCATTAGCAACATTTTTTAAGTCAATCCCATGTACGATTATGATAACATTGAACACAACAAGAAAACTGTTTAAATGTAACATATACAATATGACGACAGTAATGCCTGCCCTGTATGATACCGCGGTTGTGTTATTTGGCACGGTAGATTATTGCTGTATCCCAACAGTGGTCAGCAATCATTTATAAAATTGTCTTTTATATAGAAACATTTACCCACATTAATGGGTTGCATATGGGTAATTGGTAGGCGGGCTTGTATGATATGGTTCCCGGCTGCTTATAAACGCCTTTCGCTGCCCTCCACGTCAAAATAAATAAGTGTCATTCGTTTGAATGTTGTTGGGCATTGCATTGATTGCGGTTTCCAAATCAAACTTATCTTTCCCATCTTTAAGACTTGTCGTATATCTTCATTTAATTCGGTTCGTAATTTCGATTCTTTTTCTGTAGATACCGCTTATTATGGCGAATGGATCCCCAGACGTAGACGGCAGTGAGAACGAGGCCAGTATTACCCTTTTTCTTTATTCCACAACAATTTATATTCAATGTAGGCCTACCCTGTTTTGAAGTAAAGTTTTGTTTCATGTACTTCTGTATACTAAAATTAACGTTAATTTTTGTTTATAGGCAAAAATGTATTTATACAAATTTAGTCACAGCGCATATAGCGTTGACTGTATTTTTTTAACTTGAAATACGCACTTCCTGTGCTTAAAGTACAGCAGCGCATTAACAACTTGCTAATAGCTTTGAACCAGTTTTAACATAGTTTAAACCCCTTGGTACTTTCTCATTTTAGCGCCATTTTTTTTTTTTATTAAGCACCAGTAGTAAGAATAAATCAGACTTATAGATTTTGTCCTGAAAAGGTTAGCAAAGATTAGCTTATAGCTAAAAAGAGTTTTTTCTTAATTGTTTTTATTCTAAAGGTTACTTATCTTTCAGACTATTTGGTAGCGCAACACAACGTTATGGTTTATTGTCTAACAAAAAGTTTTTAATAAATTGTTTATAAAATATTGTACTTTTTTTAGAACGTGGTTCTAATTTCGGACAGCGAGGAGGGTGAGCAAACATATGCAGCACCTCTGATCAATTTTGCTCGTTATAACGGTCATAAACAGCTATCTAACGGATCAACAACATGTGAGACGTTTATTTACTATAGCTTGACACTAAACGGTCACGTATAACTTCTATTTAATTAACGTCGGCGATCATAAAGCAATTAAATGTGTTTGTATTTCAGATGCTATGAACGCAGACGTCCAGTTAAAGGTAAATACGACATAGTTTGTGGCTTTGTTAAACGTACAACATATTAAACTATAGTTACTTTAATTGTAGGAACAAGGCAAAAAAATTGGCGACCAGAAAACCGCAAATATGTCAAAGTATGTACCTTTTGTATTTAATTTAAGCTTGTTATTTTTATAGAGTAGCAGTATTAGACAGCACAGGATATAGCAATATAATGTGTAGTCTATTCCATATATGTATTGGTACTCTAAGGCCTGAACGAAATTTTAAAAAACTATATGCTGAAAGCCTGAAACTGTATTTTATGAGTGGTATAATATCATTCATTAAAAGCATTATGTTTTGCTACAAAGACAAACATGTACCATCGATATAAGGTGTACAAAAATGTTGTATGAAAATATAGAAGGTTTCCTAGAAATGTGACGAGACCATAATATAGCCAACTGCTGTAGAGAGGAAATGTATACAATGTTATATTCTATTGATACTTATAGTACTGATGCGTACAGTGCCTGTTAAGAAGATGGGTATGTAGATTAGAACAAACTTGTACAAGATATTTTAGTACTGCTTGTAAAGCAACTGTAAGACCAAAGTTAGTATAGACGTTGGGTTAGAGAAATAACGCGGTCTTTCGAATGAGCATTTCTTAGAAATTGAACATAACCGTCGATAAATTGGAAATGTATATAACCCATTTGTTATAATAGTACATTTCGAAAATATATTTGGGCCTAGAACCAAGGACGTCTACAGGTGGTACACGTCCATCGGGTGTTTATTTTCGGTAAAAGTTAAAAAAGCAAATAAGTGGAACTATAAGTGCACATGTGTTCGCAAATGAACTATGGAGTAAGATGCATTTACCTAATAAGGCTGCCTGTTGCATTACGATCATTACGTTCCTTCGACTTGTCTATTTGATAGTAAGCAGTTGTGCCAAACGTATTATTTGTTAGGTGTTACTGCTACAAAAAAAACTTAGTTGTTAATATCTCTCTGTTTGTTCAAATTATCTTCAACAGCAGAGTATGGTTCCTGGGAGCTTATGTGGTCACTGTGCATATATTTGTCATCTAATCAAATCAAAAGCAACATTTGTGCTGCTCACATAATTATACGCGAGACCACTTTTCACGCATGTGACGTCACGGCC
Source organism: Ciona robusta (assembly GCF_009617815.1). Lineage (NCBI taxonomy): Eukaryota > Metazoa > Chordata > Ascidiacea > Phlebobranchia > Cionidae > Ciona > Ciona robusta. The sequence goes on along the minus strand of NC_143242.1, from coordinate 1,624,518 downwards.
CATACCAGCGTCTCTCGCCTGTGATCAACTTTCGTTCCTTCATTGCTCGCATTAATATCCCGGCTGGCTGCGACTACCATAAACATTTCTTCGTTTTCCAATCGTCGGCAACCGCGCGAGTATTGCTTCTCGCCAGGCGGCCGTTGTGAAAGCATCGTATAAACTCGATCACTCAGACGGCGTCGAAAAGCACAGCTAGAAGATTGCTCTTTATGTGAATTTTAAATTAAGCATTTAGTGTTAGGGGAAATGTGTTTAAGTAAATAACGATCAATATTGCAGATTTGTTTTGTTAAAATGTCTTATTAGTATTCCAATTCTAAACTGTCAGTTCGATTTCGCTTTACTTTTACGTTTCATTAGGTATGGTAAAAAATACCAATATACAAGCAGGAATAAAATCACTGTTTTGAGCGCGACTATCATTAATGATTATGCCGAGATGGTGACATTTACAGAAATATCAGATTACCCGTCGTGCATATTTGATAGGTTCCAATTTTTGTGTTTTATCTTGTATAATCTCGCGTATATTTCATTGTTCATACTTATATGGATTTGCTAGAAACAGCTTAGTCATACAAGATCGGTTCTTATTTAATTCGTGATTTCCAAGAATGCGCAGCAAAAGAACGGTTTCGCATACGGTTCATCGCATTGCCGCATCGACCTGCACATTGTACTCGGGATTTAAGTAGAAATTACATCGTAGAGTTTCGTACGCAACTGCTGCATTAAAGGTCCGCCACGTATAGCGTCAGCAACGTGCGTAAATACGTCAACAAAACCTAGCTGCGTGTTGTTGCGTGAAGCAGTAGCACTGAAACTCGTAACGTCTCTTTTATTCTTTGAACTGAACAAGCTTTTCGACATGCTCGTACAGAAGGGTTGTATCTCATATACTATATAGTGTTGTCACAATTGAAACAGTTGTATTTCTACAAGTCTATCACATGGAGCTTGGATTGTAATCGGTTGTAAACAGTTATAATTAACGCAAAAGTGTGGGAGGTTTGTTTAGATTTAACTAACTTTAAAACACACCGTGTCTGTTTAGAGAGACTCCAGCAGATGAGGTTATGTCCTTGTTTGTAGCAGATAGAAAAAGAATGTAAATTACTTGTGTGTTTGGTTGTCGCTCTAAGCAATTAAAGTTCTGTCTGCTGTACTTCATGTAGCATGATGTCGGCGTATTAAATTTTATTTGAAAACCATTATGCTTTGTTCATATAAAGTCTATTTATAAGACCACATGTAAGGTGTATGGCTTGCTGACATACAAATACTATAGAAGCCAGGATATACCAGCTGCAGTGCATTTAAAGTTCACAATTGATTGAGTTTACGCTGACTGATATTGAAAGGAGCACCTGCCGTTTCATTGTGCTGAACCATCCTAAAGATTTTAAAAATAAATGTGATGTTTATTTGCCATTCCAAGTAAAACCGTCAATCTTGTAACTACAGCATTATTGATGCGTGTTATGTCATAGCTACGTAGAGTTACAGTCTCCGGTTTACGCGGTATTTAAAAATAGATCGGTGGCATGTTGTTTTTCACCCCCACTTATTTTATTTGTTAACCAACAGAACCAAGAACGCAGCGATTTTATCACTAGGTATTTTGTGCTATTTAAAGTTCTAAAAATGATAAAAAGACTCTCATTGACAAGGAGGTCGCGGAAAAAGGTGGAAGAAGAAATTCCGTGGTCTCCGAGCAACCTTACGATTACTCTGGCAGAAGAAGAATGTTTTCCGCGTGGAAGATTCCGGAACAGTCCTTCCCTCTCTGTGGCAAGCTCCGAAGATCTCCAATCACAATCTCGGTTCGTTTTCTCTTCTCCCTTCGGTTCTGAAGCCGAAAGCTCAAGCGACAGTGAGGAGGTCGCTCCTCTGTGGCACTCACGCACTTACTTGGCATCCGCAGTCTCAAGTGTTCGTTCATCAAGCGACAACCTCCTCACACAATGCGGCAAAAATTCTGACGTGAACTCAAGCGGGCGATCCACACCCTCAAAATCGAGGGTAAAGAAAACAGTTAGCGACGGTTCCATTCTTGCAAAGGTGTTTAATTCTACACGGTAGGTTCAACGCTAATTGTGTCCCAAGGGCCATGACATAAACAACAAACGCGATCTCTGATTATTGGTCAGATTTCCTCAGTGGAGAATCAATAGCACAAGAGAGTCATGTTTTCTTTTTGTCTATATCAGTTGACCTCGTTATTTAATTTTGTGCTATATCTAGCCGCAGGGATAGAAGGCGAAACAATCGACCGTGCTGGTTTCGGTTTAGGGTCGCCAAGTCAAAACAGTCAAGACAAGCGCTAAGTTTCACACTCAGCCACTACTGTCGTACGTAAACAGGTTCTTTTTAGGATCGTTTTAGTCAGATGCTACGCGATGAGCCGATTTAGTTTTAGATTGTCGTGTTATGAAAGCATTACTGCCGAATGTAACTCATTTTGCTTTAATAAAAATTTAATATTTGGTTTGGAATAACAGAGTAAAATTGTGAGTTAATTGGAATTTCAAACCTGTTTGTGATGCTTGGCTCCATGAAGTCACACCTGTTACGCAAATCGCATGCTGCGTGGCGCTCCAACCCAGAAACCTCCACACATGGGTTCGTGAATTCACTTGTTCACTTCCACCAGTAATCTCTGTCTATCTCCGGTTCGACGCAGCGGCGACGCTTGTATATAATCCGTGCGACTTTAACCGCATTAGATCCCTTCTGTCTTGCCTGACCTCAAGGTTTTAATAAGAGCTACGGCTAATCACTTGTGATCTTTTTATTTGCAGGGAGTCCCGACCTAAGATCACGTGGGAAGAACTCGAGAAAAATCGGAGATGTTCGGAAACTGTCGTAAACAGCTTTATGCAAGATGGGAGGTAAGATCGCATTCTTCTCATTTAATTTTAACAACTATGGTGATGTATTTTCGAAAACCAACTGCTTCATTCGGTTTAGAAAATATTGATTAAAAGTGAATACTTGTTCGTCGGAATGGTTGGCGTATATACATGACTCATACATACTTCGGTATAATATTACCGTTGTGGGGTTTTGTTGGTAGATCGTTGAACAAATTTAGGTTTCGGGTCCGGGAGGCCCTCCAACTACTACAATCAATACTTGTTAAAATTCTCAGACGATTCGCCAGTTTAGGCCGTGGAAAAGGTACCGGGAGTCCAGATAACGAACCGATCCGACCAACGGCACGAAGAGCTGCACTCGTATCGACTTTACCAGGTTTGTATTATCTATTTATTTTACCATGTGGGCGAAGTGAACGGTAAACGAAACAATTAAATACAGTATGTGCACTTTCATAGTGGTCTAGCTGACAACATATTTAAACCTGGCCATATGTAACATATATACCAAGAATTATAAAACGAATGCATTTCCATATATTTTGCTTTTGCGACAAACAATAGAACAATATGATTAGCATTACCGCTTTATAATAGCTTGTTATGTAAGTCGTGTAATATGACGACTACGATTGATTCTTTAAGGACATTTTTTAACTTGGTATGTGCCGTTTTTTAAAAAAACACGCTAGACTTGAATTTTGTTTTATACGCTAGACTTGAATTTTGTAAGCATATAAAACGAAGTTTATTTTTAGAGTCAGATATGTCGTTGCTGTCAGACACGATTGCGACATTACAGCGAAATAATCAACACGTTGAATCGTCACCAGGTATGACCTCATTCATACTTGGCTGTTATGTAATCTGCATTACAAAACAATGTACCATATATGTTTATATATTAACATTATACGATTGTGCATTGAACTTAGTACAGCGTTGTAATTGTCATAATCGTTTGCAGATATGAAGAGATCAAAGTGGAACTTTTTACACTTTCGGGTAAGTTTTAGAACTAGTAATTTTGATTTGTGACAAGCGTCGATTAATTTCTTATAATCTCTGTCGAATATGTATGCTGTAATGCAGTAATAGCGTCGTTCGTATGCGCTCATGAAAATTACCGCTGTTCGCGGAAACAAGCTTGCTAGCTTGTTTTCAGAAGTAATGTACGTCATACACTCGCGTCATTTTGTTCTGTAGCGTCGATTACCGTTACTTTGAGTCGAGTTGCAGTTTCAAATGAGCGAATTACTTGTGGCATTAAAGTATTAACGGGTCATATCGTGCCCGCCGTTGCTGTTTATGAAGCCAAGTATTGATTACTAGGTCGGCAGTAAAGTTGACATGGCTTAAGCGCCGAAATTCAAACAGATCTTGACAACCCGGTCATTTGGTACTCAACAAACGGTGTAATAAACGTGAAGTTTAAACCACTTTTCACCTGTACATCTTGGTACAAACTAAGTGTGAACACAACATCGCACGCTTCGGTTCTAACTACGTTATATATGCAATTAAAATCTAAGTGGGCAACTTATGACCAATACACGATCTTATCTGACAAAGTTTAAGTGATATCTGACATAACGGAATAAATAAGTGCGTTCGCTGCTGATGTAAAAAACGTAAATATTTTCGCAAAAAAAAGTCAAAATAGTAAACATTTTTTGTCCTCTTTAGAAAGACAAAGAAAGATCAAAAGAACAAAAATTCGAAGAAGTGTTAGAAGCACTAAAACCTAAAGAACCAGATCTCGGCGTTGCTCTAATTATCAGGGATCTCAATAACTGCACGGTGGGTTCGGTTACGTTCTGCTATTATAACACTTTGTCATGGCGTCATGTGTACACGATCAGCATAATCTGGTCAGCATAATCTGCCATGTAGCTAGGTTCAATCTAAAATTTAAAACATATTAAAAATTCCATTTTTGTTTTTTGTATATTCACAAAAAGAAGCATTAATTATACCAAATTCAAATCAAAAATTGATTTTTCTTTAGTACTTTAGTCTTTTTCATATGGAAAATTCTATGCATTGTCCAAACAGCCGATATTTTAAATTCCAGCCGTTTTTTCACGCAATTTGTTAGAAGCTGTATTTTTTGGGGGAACCTTTGATGGTACTTTTAGGTCACATTTAGGCATCTCTATCCATATACAAACTGTTGTTTCTCGTTGGTATGCACCTTTTAAGGGTCCCATCTTACTCTGCCCGCCTACTTTTAAGTTATTCTATTCAACATAAAATATACATATACATATATGTATATATATATATATATATATATATATATATATATATGTACTTACGGATAGGTAAAAACGAATGCAAATATATGTAAAATAGATCTATGAATCCCTATTTAATGCGCAATGGATTAACTTTCGCGGCGAGTTATCCCTCGTGTGTTATTTAAGACAACATTCCACTGTACAGGAGGACGGGCGAGGCAGCACATCGAGCTCGATAAGTTTACCATCGCCAACTATAGATAATCCCAAAGCCCGGAGCAGGAAGAGACAGAACGCTGTGTGGGAACTTTTTGCGTCCGAAAGAACGTATCTTATTGATCACCTGCTTGTCCTGCAACAGGTAGGTTTCAAAACATCAATAACTTGTCAGCAACACGAAAGTGCAAAATTTTTTAGCATTTGAAATATTTTGTTCAGGCAACGCAGCATAAACTAAGCAAAATTTGGTAAACGGTGGATTAGAAGTTTAACATTGATGAAATATTTGATAGCTCGTTTTATGCAATAAACTGGACTCACGTTTGCTTTAATAATGTGTTTTAAGTACCCCCTGTCATTCAGGTGTTTATGGAACCGCTACAAGAATTACAGTGCGAAGGGTATCTCTTGTCAGTCGATCTTCGCTCTATCTTCGCTAATCTAGAGGAGCTTTGCAAGGTGAGCACATAAATCTCTCTATGACGTAAAATCAGAATGCTCACATATTTCAAACATTACTCTATATTCGTTGTTGAAAAGCAAAACAGTCTAAAGGAATTTTCTCAAACCGAGTTGCTTGTCGACCACAATGTATAGGTACACGGGGATTACAGCTAATTACTGCTGTACTACAAACCAATCACAAAGAATCAATTCTTCTAATGAGAAGTCACATTTCCTTATATGTACCTATCATGCGTTACAATCAAAGTTGTTATTGCGGCACTTTAGTCAGTGATATTTGCCATATAAAGTTACAATCCTTCTATTATACTGATGCAAACGGTCCTTGTCCGACTTTTAAGACACCCGTGAACCGTGAGACACTTGCCACCGCTTAACCTTCATTTTTGATTGATCCTTAGAAATTTGCTTGACCCACGACTGTCAATCTTATGTTATATTAACATTAAATCGTGTACACCAGGTTAGCATGAATTTTTGCCACACCCTGTTGAATGTTGTTGAAGCTAGTAGGAGTGAAAAGTTCAGCAGTGCAAACGCGATTGTCCAAGCTTTTGAAAAGGTAAGTAAATATAATAGTTAAATATTGTGAGTGATTTTATAAGTGTTGTATCGAGCATGAAACTGTCTATCAAAAAAAAAATACCTATAGTGTGTAATGCACATATATCTACAGTAGTGTGTCTGTAATTTGTTCGTTATAAATGAACCAGCAAGCAAGCGGTTTGCAAATAGATTTCTGATAAACTTTTAATGCAATATAATGAACATGACCATGATTTTATATGTGATTATCAAACGTCAGACAACCCGTTGCAAAATTTCCTAGTACCCGGCTATTATGCAACAAGTGCTGTGTGAAAAAATACTTGTACATTTGAATTGTCTAAACTTTGATGGAATTTATTTTGGAAATACGTTCGAATTTCTCTAGCGCTACCTTTATATACTGCTTTCATATAAAGTTCGTTAGTAAGCTAAATACTAAAGAACGTGGTATTTCTTGACCTAGGCCACCTTTTAGTAAATCAGTAAATAGTTTTTTTATAAATAGAATTTATTAACTGAAAACATAATGTATGTTTTGTTTTAGTTTGGCAGTGTCATGTGTCCTCCATACCAGAGATATTGTACATCTTATGGTAACTCAATCACGTATCGGGAAGAGGTCAAATCAAACGAAGATTACGCCGCTTTTATAAAGGTAAGATGGGGTCATCAAGATCACAACCTAATCCTAAGAATCCCAATTTCAATCTTGCTATTAAACCTTGTTTCGCAGTGGTGTGAACGTAACCCGAAATGCCAGAGATTAAAGTTGACCGATTTTCTCGTTGCACCAATACAGCGTTTGGTTAAATATCCACTACTGCTTCAGAAGATTGCGCAATATACAGCAGAGCCCAATCAAAGCTCATCTATAGAGAATACATTACACGAAGTACAGGAATCACTCCGTGAGTGCTTCTTTATGTATTTTATATATTTTATATATAGTCGGGTTTCAAATATCCTAATTGTGTTTCAAACAATTAACGGCGGTCTCTGGGAGTCGTAAAGACACAGTTCTATAATTCTTTAAATTTTCGTGTCCTATATCTTCCCCCACCCCTACTACACATGTATATATAACAAAGTTAGTAGACGTTGGTTTATACATTTATTATAGGCTGAAAAACTAAAGATATCCTTGTTTAAAGTATTTCTAACAACAACAATTGCTTTAAATATTCAGAGGCCCTTGAAGGTAAAGTCTCATGGCTTTCTCACTTCCAGTTAATGCAAGATCTGCAGAACTCGATTTCATGGCCGGCTGTATACGATTTAGATACGAAAACTGCTTTACCTGAGGTGGGTAGAAAACTATAAGTGTTGCTTTTGCAATGCGCTCAGTAGGTACAAATATAGGCAAATATACTTTTAACTTCCAAAATATAAGGCCATATCGTATTCTTCTTTCATGTAAATTATCGTCTGGAATATATAAACTTAATTACTTACATAAGGGGACAATAGACCTGGGCTGTCTGCTCAGGTCAATTGTCCCCTTATGTAACTCTAATTTAACTAAAATTTCGAACCCTCTCTTATGTGGTCTGGAATGAGCGGATGTCGGATAATAGAATAAATAATGACTGCACTGAGTAGTGTCATGTTTCATAACAACACCTCTCTCCATTCCAGTCTTTACGTCATGCCCTCGCCCAGCAGCCATGTAGAAATTTAATCGGAAGTCCAAGACGTCAGTTGGTGCTTGATGGGACACTTACAGTCGTTGGTAAGTCAATCTTCGTAGATCCTCTTTTTATTTAATTGTTTTGTTGTTGCTGTATGAATACGATTGTTGACAAGTCTTGATTTTTTTAAAGCAACGGGTGCCGCGATGTTAAAACAACACCCTCGTGCTATGGCGGTTATAAAATACAAGCAGTGATCTCCCGTTTCAAACATAACTTTGTAACAATAAAACAATATACCATGGATATATTTTTGTGGTTTGTACTACTGTTAGTAGAATAATTTATTTCACCTGCTTAGTGGTCTGTACAGTTGATTAATTTATATATTGCCCACACGCCACACCTATAAAGCTAAATTTAGGTCAAAAGGTAAATCAATGTGTGCTTGATTGTTTCATAAATGCCAATCGACCTTCTCAGAACCCGATGTCAGCCCGACTTTTGTAAACAGCTGCTGTGCTGTTTTATTCACACAAGATTTTAACGACGCTGTATTTGTATTACAGAAAGTAACCGTACAACCGACATATACGCATTATTATTCGACGATATGCTTCTATTTACAAAACCAAAGAAAGGCAAAAGAGTAAGTATACGTTGTGCTTGGTTTTTAGGAGACTAAGGTATATATGTTAGGACATATATACAACGTGAATTGGCCCCTTGCTTATCATTTCAATAATTTTATTCAGAAATCTTCCGAAGTGCCTTCCAGTTTAAAGCGACACTCGGTCTTAAAAGATGGGACTCTTCTATCAGTATTCCGCCAACCAGTAGCCCTTGATAGGTTTATGGTATATGACGTAGAAGCAGACCAAGCGTCATCACTTGGCATCAAGAATGCTTTCGTGTTGGTGCAAGAGAATCGATTCCAACAGATGACGTCAGTAACTATGCTACAAGCATCTTCTGAAGAATCAAAGGTGAAAAACAATAAACAATAGTTAACACTTAACCCGAGGTTAATATAATTTATTTGAAACTCAATTACATTGTTAACACAACGACATGCTATTTTTTTATAAAATCTATATTTGTTTTTCATAAAAGGTACATTGCCATATGCCTGATTTAAAACTATTCGATTCCTTATTCAATTAATTGTTTAATCTTTTTACAGAGAAATTGGCTGACTCAACTGGCCTCTACCGCCGCACAGTGGATGGAAATTCACGTGTATGGTAACATAAGTCCAAACTCACCAAACGGTCAAAGATCATGTACAAGATCTACGCCGTTTTCAAGCCAACCGATACGAAACGATTCTTATAACGATACGTTAAGCCAGAGTAATAAGGCAAACTATCCGTGTGAACACATTTTAGAACGAATGAGTAATTCAGCTCGAAGTTCTGCAAGTGACGAATCTTTTTCTAATTTAACAGATAGCAGTGCGAGTAGCCATAAGCCAGATACATATTCAGGCTACCCTGAATGTGATATTTGTGAAGACGACCGTTTATAGCGTTTTCGCTAAAAGTACGAGACTTGTTTTTTGCCTATTTATTGATACTACCTGTGCGTTATGGAACTGTTTAACCTGTCGTGTTCTACCTAAAATCGCGGCACTGTAGTGCTCAGAAAAATGTAATCGCAAGTTCATGAAAACACATTTAAGGATAATACCTATAAGCTGTGGTAATTAAATTTTACTTATTATTCCATAATAGTCAGGTTCATTATACCTATATGCAAGTACCACACCAGGGCCTACTTTCATTTCTCGTATATTCAAGGATCTTAATCACACCGGTAATTATTATACAAGAGGTTATGTTTTACCATTAATTAAACCGTTGGAGGTTCGAGGAATTCTATTGTTAATCTTGATAACATTCTACCCGTCAAGACAATGATGGTGCTAGCAGATGCTGTTTTGTACTTTAGCTCCAGTCGTGTATGTGTTGATTGTCCCCTTTTTGGCTACTTTCCCGCTTTGTTTAACGCGAAAAAAATTGCAGCGTTAGCCCGGTAAATAGGTTATAGAATTAGATTGTCTTTTAGATTTGTATAAAAAAAGTTAAAATTATAATATAGTCATATTTTAGCTAACATTTTTAATTTAACCCTACATTAGTAAAGTGTAACGTCATTGCAGCCGTGTTTTGAAATCAATGTTAATACAGCTCCCAATCAGTTGCGGTTCTATTACGTCAGATCACATGATTTCTATGTGACCTATTTTCAATTGCGAAGAAAAAGGTAATTTATTGCGTCATCGAAACGTTTTGACAACGATTTTAACGCCATAATAAGTATTGCGACATCATAAAAGCAGTACGTCAGTTGTTTGTTACTAGAGAGAAGATTGTAACAAAGCTTTACATTACTACTAAGCGAAAAATAGTTGTATTGTGCTCGAAGAGGATATTCGCCTTTAGAAGGTATAACGTTTATATACGTGAAGGTTTTTGTGAACTGTTCTAACAATACAATATGACCATGGACATTACAGCATTTTCAGTACCAAACCAGCTTGTTGGGGAATTCAAAGCACCATTAGACATACATAAGTCAACAGCAGAAAAAATGGACTCTAGTGATTCAAGTATATCACCTGGCAAGAAGTTTCAAAAAAGGAAGAAGTGCCGTCGCTCCAAAAAGGGAAAATTTGCTCCGTATTCGGCGAAACATTTTCTGGGAAGGCCAAAAATCAATGCTCCAGCTAACACAACACAGTTCTTATTCGATGACAAAGACATTGGTTTAAACCAACTCTTTGACTCCAGTCAGCGTCACAGTGATGAGAGCACGAATTCAGATTGTGACAGCGGAAATGATAATAGAAACCACGTGCATACCCAATCCAATGACAGTTTTGATGATATGTTTAACTACGAAGGAAGCTGTGGTTATGAAGATAGCTGTGACCGATTTCTTGTGCAAGATTTTGATAGAATGTATGATGACACCAGAGCAGAAATGCTTCGAAATGAATCTGTTGATGAACTGACATCTCGTTGCATGGACCTTGAAAGTGCCATTCACAATATGAACTACTTGCATCAAAAGGAAGTAGAACGAAGACGTAAAATGGAGCAAATTGTGTTTCTTAAGCATCAAAATGAAGAACTCAAAAAGGAAAATGAAACCTTACGCAGAAACCATGAATCTGGAAGAAGAGATGAGGAAAATTACATTCAAGAAAACATTGTGTCCCAGAGTGAAGTTCCACCATCACCGAATGCAGAGCATCATCAGACTCCTGATTCCTTTACTAAACTTAATTCGAAATAACTAGATTAGTTTTTTTCACATTAATTGACTTCCTTGGTCGATTTTACAGGCTTCATCACCCATGGTGCAGACAAAGACTTGAGAGGCAACTACACTTGCTGTTTATCAATAAAACGGTTCGTTCCTTCTGCCTTATGTCCCATAATATAATGGCTGCTAATCATAAGTCTTGAATCTTGATTAAAATGTCTAACTTTCGTCCATGTTTAAGCCATATAGAAACAACAAACTTCTTCTATTTGTGATTTTAACCACCTACTTCAATACAGCACAGCAAGGCAACCGACAGTTGTCGATGAAACCTCGCTGGTATCTATGGAATAAACACAAAGCACGAACCATTGGTTCCTGACCATATTTGGTGGGGTATTTTATGCTTTTGTCTCAAAAATACCATTCTTGTGATTTTTTTCTGAATGAATATGTTAAAAATGTGCCTCTCTAACCCATGGGGTGATTTTTTCATTTATTATTTGCATTTCATTATTAAAAGAACGTTACTGAAAGTTGGTCATTATTAGACATTTGCTTTACAGGATATTGGTGCTAACCAGTATCACACAACAGTGGAAATCTACCAGACTTATCAGGTAAATCATGTTTATTAAAAAAATACATCAACAAAAGTAAAAACAACTGTTTTGTGGTTCTTTTTACAGGTGAACCAAAGGACTATGGAGATGGAAAGTTGGTATGACTGGTGAAATATTAGATTAGCAGTTTGAATAAAACCTCTCTTATAATAGAGCATTTAAAATTACTAGATTGTAACTTCATCATTATCCATCCAGAGTTTGATTCTAAAATAAAAATATACCTTTGAAACAAAACCAGAATAATAATACTGTGATTGAAACAAAATACAACATAAATTTAATAACCAAAGCAAATATAAATCTAAAATATTCCTATGGGTACAAGGAATTTCTTTAAAAAGTTTATTCGTATTTAAACTTAGTTTTATACATTTTATTACCGGCTTATCTCTTCAGAAAGTCTTTCTTGTTCTTTTAAGGAGCATTCCAATTCATTTTGATATTTTTTCGCATGTTCACTGAGAAACAGTAGTTATATATATTAAGTAGTTATATAGTGGCATGTTAAATGTGATTACCTAACTGTGGTTGCTTCTTCTCCCACTAGAAATTGAAGAACTTTGTTTCCTTCTATTAGAATAGTAATAGATATATTCTATACTACATATTAAACTTATTACCCCATTTAAGCTTCATGGCCTGCATCATGTTTGTAAAATTCTCAATAGCTTGTTGTATTTCTTTTGCTATTAAAACAGATTTAAATTTTAAAACTCTAAAATTGTATTTATCAAAAAAGAATTACTGTTCTCGTTTAATTGTATTTCTCTTTCTTTACTTTTCTCCAATTCAACTGTTACATTTTCTTCTTGCTGTTTGAAAGCAACACGTATTTGGTCATATCTGCACGTGATGTTAAGTACTCACAAATAATCTTGCAGCTTTAAAAAATTGCTCTGATAAGTCTGACATTTGCTTTCCCCACTGCCTGATCCAGAGTGTAAACTCATTTTGTTCCTGTTGGGATAGAAATAAAATATACATATGTGGCATATGTTAGGAAAGAGTAACCTGAAAGGTAGTATTAGACCAATGTTTGGTGCTGTTTTTCTGCTCTTGAATTTTGATCCCTATATTCTTTGCTCTTTGGCATAAAGTCTCTATATTCTGTCTTGTGGTTTTAACTCTTTCTGAAAAATAGTGGTAAAGGTTTATATATGTTGAACAACAACAATTAGGAAATACAACATAATACAAACCGTGTAACTTGGTATTCTCGGATTTAATTTGTACGTTCGTTTCTTTAACTGAAAGGTGAGTGCAGATGTGTTTAATATCAGCATATTATGATACTAGTTAATTTAGGTACCAGCATTGTATTGGGTCTCCAGCTGATGACGAACAATTTGTAAGTCGCGCTTTTGGGCAACGATTTGGACTTGCTTACACTTTAGTTCTTCCAGTTGCTTGTTAATGTTTTCGAAGTGAACGGGGTGAAAACGAGTCGCTTTATCACCCATGTTTAGTTGTTTTCGTAGAAGACACAGCTGACTTTGCTAAGAAGGGCAGATGTAGAATTGTTACAAGGAACAGAAAATATATTCACATAAGATCGTTTTTCATCTGTGTGGTTGTAAATTCATAGAAATTCAACCATAGATGTCTATGGTTCAAACGCCTAAAAATCTTGCCACTAGAGACGTAGTTGTTGTTTTTAAACAAAAAGACATGTATTGCTCACGGATGCTCTGTTCATTGCCATGAGTCATATAGATCTGCTTCGTGACCTTAATCTAACAGTGGACGATGAGTTATCTTGTAGCTTAAGTTTGTTGGACCAAGGGATAAAAGAAGGTTAACTACTTACCGTTTGTTTTGTTATACGTCTAACATGGTTGCTATCGAGCTGAGGAGCTCGTTCATGGTATATTCTGCAAGTCTTATTTATCTCTTAATTTATAGCCTTTTAATGTTATTGGATATATGGAGATATTTCGACTCAAAAATAGTTAAAAACTCTCTCTACCATGTCATCGTATAGCACCCGTTCCGAAATAATTGTTTGAAATTCCAAAACCATTAATAAAAACAATCCAGTGTTTGTACTGCCATATTTGTTGGGCAACTCATTAGTTGACTCCCTATCAATTCCAAGCACACATTTTCATTTACAAATATACTGTACAATATATTGTACAACAGTTCGATAGAAGCTGTTTTGGGGTAATACTAATTTACGGGAATATGAAAATAAGGGAACGACGGAAATCGCAATCTAATTTACGGGAGTGTGATTTATGCTTGTTTCATACCCACACCAGTTAAGGGAAACCAACGGAAATGTGTTTTATGCTTGTTTCAAGCCAACACCAGTTATGGGAAGGTTACGGAAATGTGTTTTAAGCACATTACGTTTACGAGAAACCTACAGGAATGTGTTTTAGGCTTGTTTTAAGTATTTACTTGTTATGGGAATGTGTTTTAGGCACATTACAGTTACGGGAAACCTACGGGAGTACAGACGGCCCAATGAAAGCGGATCGAATATGTAAAATGCCATCAAAAAGACATGGCCGGACCCTAAATTGTTTGTGGGAGTTGGGAGTACAGAAATGATTCTTTTATTTCTTTGGTTTGACCCGACGTTGGTTTGACCCAACACGTCCCTGTGGCCTTTTTCCTGCATAGCCGGAAATTCATAAAACACCATAAATTGTTTCTGTCCGAAATCCTTCCAGCAATTGCACAAGTCAAACCAAGTTCCAATTATTACAGATAGAGAAAAGAGATTTCCGGGAAGTTTGAAGAAGCTTTTTCCCAAACTGATTACTGTATTTTGCACCAACCACATTCTCAAAGACGTTGAACGTTGGATAAAACAGCATGATAGCACACGTGACGACATTAAAGTTCTGAAAGATGATGTAAAACACATTCCCGTAGGCCGTAACTGTCCTGTAACTAGTAAATACTTAAAACAAGTATAAAACACATTCCCGTAATTTTACCCTAACTAGTAAATACTTAAAACAAGCCTAAAACACATTCCTGTAGGTTTCCCGTAACTGCAATGGGTATAAAACACATTTGCGTAACTGGTGTAGGCTTAAAACATGCTTTTCCCAACTTTTCCGTATTTCCGTAAATTAGTATTACCTGCTGTTTTGCCTTTTTGGTCATTTTGACATGTTAATTATTTTAACCAGTACAGTAATCACTAGTCAGTTTAATATTGAATAAGAAAACAAAAAATAAGTGTTTCTGCAGCCTTAGGATCAACGTCTGCGGATTGGCTTAATATTTTATCGCAATGGAAGGAAAATGTCCTTGAAAAGGAAACCAAGGATTCTGATAAAGCACTAAACACAAATAGGTATGAGTTGTAACATTCTACTTGGTAGATGACTAGATGTTGCAGTTGATTAATCCAAGGAAACTTAATTTACAGTTTACACATTCCTGACCTTTTATCAGTACCGGAGGGTGGTAATAATGTAACTGCAGTTATTGGGAAGGAGAATCATGAAAAATCAGAAGCATATGCAGATTCCTCAAAGCATGCTATTGTTAAACATACTCCGTTAAAAGAGCCTCAAATAAAGCAGAATATGTTGAAGCGAAAATCGGATGGGTGCGTGACCAGTTTGGCTTGTGATTCTAAAGATGTACTAAGGCGTTGGAGTTCGGAAACTTCTAAAAAGATTAAACTGATACATGAAAAATCTGAATTTAACCCATGGGTTAAGAACAAGTGGAACAACACACCTTTAAAATTTGCGAATAAAAGAGACAATTTGCAACAACAAATACCTTCACAAAATAAAGCATTAAATAAAACTTTTCTTCAAAGAGATAATTTTAAAAGTGATAGCTGCACAGCGGACAAATTATCCTCAAGCATGACTCCACTTAAATCAGCCATAACTAAAGTTAAAACACCAAATGGTGAGCAGTTTATGGAGTGTACTAAACAGGAAATGAACCATGACGGTGACAGTGATGAAGAGCTGCTTAGAATTGCCGAACTTTATGAAAAGCAACAAAAGGAAAGCAGTCCAACAATTGAAAACTGCAGTTCTAATCACCTGGTTGTAAAAACTACAGGCTTCAAATCAGCTAACAATAAAGAAATACAGAGTACCTCAAAATCATTGGAAAATGTACAAAAAGTGATTTCAGTATCTAATCATGAAAACTGTACCAAATTACCTCAAAATATAAATATTAAAAACACTGTTGTTCCTCCTCAAAAATGGGAATGTGTACAACCAGAATACAAGTCCGATTATAGTGATACTGATAGGTATTCAAAATGTTTAAAAGCTGTTTCAGTTGTGGGATGTAAAACTGCAAGTCACAAAGAGATTAGTGTGATAGCAAAATCGTTAAAACCGTTTGAAAAGTTGCTTTTGGACCCATCTGAGAATACTGATGCTAAAAGCACGGAAAAAAATAATGCTGCAACAATAATGAAAACTCCAATTGCAGAAAAACTGTCTGCACATTGTGCAACAGCATCTCCTGTCATAGCTGGATCAACAGCTCAATTTACAGTCGGTTTTAAAACTGCAAGTAATAAAGCACTGACTGTGTCTCATGAATCATTCTCCAAAGCTAATAAAATGATGAACAACCATAATCAGTCTATTGTCAAAGACACAAATGTTGCACACCCTTCAACAACGATAATTAAAGAGGTTTCCAAAACCAATTCTGTAACTAGCAAAAGATTTGTGCCAGAAACGGCTAGAGCAACTATTAACGCTGGTTTTGTTAGAACTGTTCCAGCTGTAAGCTTCATAACGGCAAGCAATAAGCCATTGAGTGTTTCTTCTGAAGCATTAGCCAAAGCACAAAGATTAATAGAGGAAGATGTGTGTGGTGAAAAAGTAAGTGGAACAAGTTTTATGTCAATGAAAGCTTCGGAGTATCACATTGCAAAACCAAGTACATGTGCTAAAGAAGCCTGCAACCAAAGTTTTCCAGTAGTAAACAGTACAGTTGTTGGATTTAAAACTGCAAGCCAAAAAAACTTAAGCATATCGCATGCAGCACTGGAAAAAGCCAAACATGTGATCAATGAAAATGGTGCTGAAAAAGAAAATGCTAAATATTCTGCAACAACACCTTCAGATTATGCTCCTAACCCATCATTGTTTAAACACAGCTTTCCAGGTGTATGTATTAAAGCAATGAAGGGAAACAGCTCTTACAAACCACCCAGAAAGAAACTTATTTACCCCAAAAGAAGTACTTCTCCTGATGAATCCTCCGTACCAGCACATGCTACTAACCCTTCTTCCTTTACACCTTCAAGTATTCCAAAAAAGAAACAACTTGGTGTTAAATTTGAACAAGAAAGTCAGATTTTTATGTCTGATGAAAGTTTACTCAATGCGCTGGAGTTACTGGAAAGTTCTTAACTTTTATGTTGTTTCATGTATTACTTTCGATTTGTTCTTTTCAAACATTTTAATATACTTTCTTATTTATAGTGTTTGGTGTGTTTCCTTGGGTATTTGGGTTGTTTTACTCACATATGTGTCGGTATTGTATGTCAAATTAAGGCTAAATGGGTTATAACCAGATTCATGCAGAGTGTTGGATCTGGGAAATGAGTTTTTTGCAAAAAAGCACGTTAAAGGGTTGTATAACGTAATTTATTATTGCTTGATATAAAAGACAAAAGGGTTACATGCGGCTAATACGGGCAATTAAGCCCGGTAATGAATTCCATTGTTGTCTTGGACGAGAGATAAATCCTCGTAACGTTTGCGACTGCGGTAACGAATCGACCACACAAGCAAACCAACCACCACATTCAGAGCAACGAATGCAGATATTCCCACCATTGCCCAAGTAAATGGTGATGTTTGCTCAGCTGTGGAAGCCTCTGAAAAGTGATTAGATATTTAGTCGTTTGGTCTGTGCTATTATGCTCATAATGGGCCGTAGATCCGGTGTTATAAGGACTGTCGTTTTCCCACTGCGCTAGTGTAAAGCAAACTACAGTTATTGTACATTTTATATTATTTTTTGTTGGTTACGTTTTCGTATAGCACCAGATCATTTTATTTTTGCGGTTATGTTTGAGAAACCGTTCGTACATATTGGTGTAACATACCGTCTTTGTCTATTACTTAGTATTTGTGGCTTAAAGTCACTCAACTGACCTGGGAATTGGACAGCATAACTGTAACCGAGTTGTTCTGATGGAACGAACATATTTCGACTGGTGACTGGGGGAAAGAACGGAACCATATTAAAGTCAAGGTTGTGTCCAATCGGTGCATTTTCTTCAGGAAAGTCTGCCACGGTTGCATTCGACCTATAAACATCAAACGTTATGGTTTAATTTTGAAGACAAAATCTTCAAATAAGCTATATGCCAGCTTATTAGGTCAACGCGAGTGATGAGCGCGTTTTATTAATGCGTTAATAATGGTTTTTACTGCGGTATAGTCCATTTATTCTAATTTATTGCTCCAATCACGATTTTCCGTGATCTATACCTCTTCATCCATTCATCGAATATGGCGTCAGTAAAAGTATGAAGAAGAACAAAGACAGGATCGTTAGCTGATGCGTGGGTCATCCCTCCCGTTCCGTTCAAGAACAAATGTGCAAGATTATGTAGAGTTCGTAAGCCTATTTCAAATTCACCGTCAGTTTCTGAGTAACCTGCAATCAATATGTTAAAAAGGTTACTAAAGTATTGTGGGGTAAATTGAGATACCGTTAGCACATATAAACACTATATTTCCTAATATGATTTTTTATAAATACCAATAACATATAGGCTACTGTATAGGCTAATGGTGACGAAAACTAGCAGGAGAAAAAAAACTCCATTTTTAGAGCGGGCAATATTATTTCGTTGTATTTACGTGTATTTCTAAAAATAAATTGAATATCAGAAATTACAATGATTTTAAACTGTCCCGTCTTCCCCCAATTGTTT
Source organism: Ciona robusta (assembly GCF_009617815.1). NCBI lineage: Eukaryota > Metazoa > Chordata > Ascidiacea > Phlebobranchia > Cionidae > Ciona > Ciona robusta. The sequence continues at coordinate 1,605,741 of NC_143242.1, read as the reverse complement.
TCGAATTTCTAAAATATACTTGTTGTGCGAATACCTCGCGTGTTTTAATATATTTCTTTGAACTGTTGTCAAATGTAATGAAGATGTAATTATAATAATTCATTGTATAACCCAAAAACCCATAAAATTTGATTTAAAAAGTATTGGGCAATGTGTACTTAAGGGTCCACTCTGTATAACCATTTGTGTGCATTCTTAACGCACCTTCGAGTGCATTTCTAAAGCTGTTGTCTGAATCAGAAAAATATGGGAAGGTATCGTATTCGTCAACTTGCAAACATTTGATGACGTCCTCAGTTGCTGGAAGCGTTTGTACCGCAGGTCGATCGATGTTTCCCCCGGGGTTTCGGCGAATGGGCCCTGTTATATCATTCCGTGGGTTATTCCTATTTTCAAATAATAAATCATCAATGACCTTGGAAGTACATACCTTCAAAGGTTCCGTTGCACAACTTAATATTGTCGTTAAACCAATCCAAACTAAGACACACTACTTCCCAGTCGGCGAATGTAGAGTTAGGGCCTAGAAATGTTGGGTCATTCGGATTCTGTCCACCAAGGATATCATCAGTACACACGTCACACTCAGAACCTATATACGTTAAATTAAATACTGTTGGTAAAAACAGCAATGGGCAGCAAAGGAAATAGTATAATCTATATAGAGTACTGTGGGGTAAGGTGGAAAATATTTAGCATATATAATATCCAAATATCCCGATCTTGTTTAAAACAGGTACTAACACTCTATGGGAGTCGTGAAAATACGGTTTTATAATTCTTTGAACGTTCTTTGTCTACTACCAAATACCTCCCCTACTATACATAAGTGGCGATATCTAACTTAAAAGATTGTGGCAATAATTACCGAAAGACTGTGTACACATTAGTTCGATTACAACATACCTCCAATTGCGAAGTCCCAGTACGGGAGAGCAAAAGTTGGGTCATTGGACAAGACCTGTAGGTCATTTTCAAGTCCCATCAGATGCATTCTATGCCAAGTAAGAAAGGCAGGTCCTTCGTGCGAGAAGTCAATGGCAGTGTATGCTTGGCCGGGTCCGAGCAAAGTATCACGTACAGAATAGTAATGAACCCAGACGAACAAATCGTAAATAGTTATGTTGATGAAATTCGGCTCGGTTGCATTTTCCGCCACTAGATTTCTAGAGTTTTATGAGCAAGCGATTATCAAAAAATTAAACATCGATGCTGCTAAACTCGTGACGCAGTTTATATTGTAAAGAGGTCTACCTGTAATGGTCTTGTGCTACGACGTAATCTGGATGTGGAATGCTTTTTGAAAGATCCAAAACGTCGAGAAAAGTCTCTCGTTCTTCTTGAGTCATGTTCATAATGTTTTGTCGAATCACTGGAGGACGCTGTTGAGAGCAATCTTCCCCCTGCCATCCAGGTTTGCATCCGGAACAATCGAACCCTCCGTAATTACTGTTACACACGCAAGACCTAAATTGGGAAAAAATCATGTTTCGTTACAAACTTTGAACTGTGTTCTTACATAGAATCGAAATTACACAAATAGTTATGGTGGCTTAAATGTACAACTGTTTTGTTCAGCAATGAAGATTACCCTGCTCATTAAAACTTAAGCATAACAAACCATTAACATAATTGTTGTTTATATCTCTTCGAAAACAAAAGCGAAGGTCATGTTATTTAAAGAACGAAGAGAAGGGAATTAACAGAAACACAATAGTAACACGCTATGAAAAAAGTTTTGAATAGAGTGTTAATTAAAAAGCGTGGCAGTTGCACCCAAAGTGTTGCTGTTGCACCCACTTTTGTGCTAATCACCTGTTTTCCCCCAAATAGCCTACCTGTTAAAGAAACGCTCCGGCCACCGTTCCCTGTCGTCAATGCCAACCAAAACGTATTGCTGACCGTGTGGCAAATCATCTATCTTTATATCAACACAACTTCCTCTCCCTTCCTCTTCTCCACATCTGGAGCCGTTTCCGCTGAGAAACGGACAACACTGGTGGGCTTCGATGGCTTCCAGTGTTGCACAGACACGAGGAAACTGTGCATACACATAAGGAACCGAAGCCAGCACTGTCACCATAGCCATTGCAATAAACTTTCCTGTTGAGTTCATCCTGTTCTGGTATATGAATTGAGAACGAAGAAATAGATGTATGCTTGGTTTCGCTAAGTGTTTTTATACTAATGTGGCAACTTGGAAAAAAGGCATCAAAGTATCACGTGAATAAGCTTCTCAAAAGTTAGCCTTCAGCTTCCTGTATTAAACTCGTACAAGGGCGATTAATTTATCTATGCATTATTAGGTTCGCTGCTTGGCCGTATCGTCAGGATTTAAGAAGCAGGACGTGACTCGTGATTTATGAAATGGATTAGCATTTATTATAATCTTCGCATACGTTTTCAATATGTGTTGGACGAAGTCAAATTAACTCTCAACAAAGTAATGTTCCATGATTAAGCAGAGTCCGTATATCCCGGCTCTGCTATTAAGCTAACATTATATCGTATTTTTTTGCTATTTTTCAATACATTCACGTTCAAAACATTTTTTAAACATGCAAACCAATACTATAAATATGCGGATGATCCGTACATTAGTTGGTATTTTTGTTTAAGACTTTAAGTTATCATATAAATAGAATTTAAACGGTCTGTGCCAAATAATTTATTGAGCATGGTAGTGGTCATATAGATCCATTTTCGCCGAACAGTTGTTCTTGTTGTTTTTTTGGACGACTTTTTTCCGCACTTACCTCAATTTTTAATTCTAGCATTTATTCTTTAATCTCTTGATTGAAATCAAATCATATTATATATTTATAATTTTTAGACTACATTTTCAGATTTAAAACCACATAATTAGCGCGTGTGCACCGAAGCGTTGACAAGTGCCTTTTTCATATCGTTATCTTCGGTATAAACACCGCGTCTCTCGTTTCTTCGCTCTTTTAGTTTAGCGCTCGCAATAAATCATTATGCAGTCGCCACAATATGAATAATATTAACTTCTAACATTACCTATAATACTGCGTGATTACGGTTTATCTAAATTCACAAAAACAAACGTCTTTAAGCGACGACAAGGTTAACTAGTGTAAGTTTACTTGTCAACACATGGTACAGGAGTTGTTCAAAGCGTATTTACACATATTCTTTACCAAACTTTCAAGCCTTATACGTATTAAGTTTAATGAGTTATAATACACGAATAAATGCATTCTATCTACTGCTGCTCCACAGTCACCAATGGCGACTAGAACCCGCTTTGTTGGTTACTTTTGATTTGTTTTTGATCGATCTCAGTCGACCGTTGTAGTAATAGGGTTAATTAATACAATGCTGATTAGTTTATACCGTGCTCACGCATTAGATATGTGATCTCTTGTGATTATATGACTATGCTATGAGGTTTCTATGTCTATGTTGATAATGGCGCCGCGTTCTTCCCTTATTAGTAACATGACTTGGCAGCAACATTTCTGAAACTACGGAGAAGCGAGCGAGCCAGAACGAGTTTTGAAACTGCTTTGTATAATTCTGTAAACGTGTTAAAAATATTGTAAAGCCAAAATCAACTCCGACGGTACTGTTGTTTTTATAAACTTCTAAGGTTTTCTGATGGTAATTACTAGTTCCTGTATATGGTATGATCGTCTTAATAAGTTCAGTCATTGGTGGCTTGTGCCACGTATTTTTGAACTTTAAGTCCTATAATTATTTCAAAGCATCTATTTGCCCTGTTTATTCAAATATTAAACGCAGGTTATCGGTAGTTTGTTTATACTACAAAAATAAAAATGTCAGATGTTTTGGATTTGCATGAGGGGGATGAAGATTTTGAGGATGAAGGAGATTTGGGAGTCGAAAAGTTAAAAGATAAAGCTAAGCGAAGAAAAGGAAGAGGTCTTGGTGATGCATCTAATGCTCACAGGGAAGAGATGGATTATGACATAATGGAAGTAGATGATGGGGTTGGTCCTCAGCGATCTGTTGAAGGATGGATCCTTTTTGTCACTGGGATTCATGAAGAAGCAAAGGAAGAAGATCTATATGATGCATTCGGAGAATATGGGGAGCTGAAGAATCTTCATTTAAATTTGGATCGTCGTACTGGGTACATCAAAGGTTATGCTCTGGTTGAGTATGAAACATACAAAGAAGCACAGGCTGCTCTGGATGCTATGAATGGATATGATCTGTACAATGAGAAGTTAGCTGTTGATTGGGCGTTTGTAAAGCCGCCAGCTGCGCGAAAATCAAGGTTCGGCACAGGAGGCAGAAGACGTCGTTGAAAAACAAACTGCACGAAATACAATTTCCTCTTTTCACAAATTTCTAATTGTGATGTCACCCATTGAGGGTTTTTTATACTATGTATGCCAGTTTCTTGAAACTTTCAATTCATACTCAAGAGGCTTGTTGCCAGTTTCTTAAAACTATCAATTCTTACTCAACATGGCTTGTTGTAGATGAAACGCTTTTAATAGTTGATTTTAATACTCAGATAAAAAACTTAAACTGCAATTTCACTCTGAAGCCTGTTAAACTTTTCCAAAATTCCTAAATTGGTTTTATAATTAATACAAAAACTGTTCAGTAATTACTGTGATTAGTGACAGACATTACATTAGAAGGTTAACTGTGGTCACATTATCACCCAAGACCGTATTTACCTTTAAGGATAAACAAACGAGTTTTAACAGATTTGTCCTCGCCTAGGGGGCCAACCACAGTTGTTTACAACATGAATGTTCTGTTTCATACACTTTGTGACTGCTTAGGAGTTACCAAATGTCCACACATGTAACTTTGTGGGGATTGTGCAATTGTATATTTAACAATTTTAAACAGCTATAAGTCACAAGGTTGGGGCAATTACCATTGAGAATTTTCTTACAAAAACTGTGCCCAAGACAAGAACACATACACCAGAACAGTGGCAGCGTCAAGCTTTGATGTTTTAAAATCTCCAACAACTTTTAGAATATTAGACTATTTTTAAAATAGCCTACTGTCGTTTTAGAATATTGTTGAAACAGTCGAGTCGTATGGATTTTGCTAAGATCCATTAATTAAGTCACTATTGGTTAAAAACTTAAATGTTTGTCAATTCAATGCACACTGATTTAAATATAGGAAATGGGTGGCGTTTAATGTACGACGCCGTGGTACAGTTGGTAAGCGAGCCTGCCTCTAACCTAGAACTTCGGTGTCAAGCCCCGTCGTTGCTACCATTGTGCGCGTATGTGTTCTTGGACAAGACGCAGTTGCTGACGCCGATATAGGGACTTTGGTTACATGCAATGCAGCTGTCAGATATAAAAACGCATGAACTACAAACAGCTATTACAAAACAGCTCAGTAAAATGACTATCAATGAGAATGGCTGCAACGTTCGAAACATAGGTTACTGGGTCGCTGGTTAACGCGAAGGTAGTTCTAGTAAAAATAGGGAGATTCGACACACCAATGGGGGGCGGGTACGGGTATCAGAACTAATGGTACAACGGTATGGGTAATAGTGGTCCGAACTCCACAGTTGTTACTCAACCGATAGATTCATGCTGTTTCTACTTGACAAACAAGAAAAATATGACGGTATAGTATAGGCCAGGGAAATGAGCCTCCAGACCTCAAAGTAGCGGATCGTTTAAAAGTGGATGTGCTAATCAGGTGGATTGGTTTATATGTTTCTTTATGTATACGGTCAAGACACAGTTTTAATTTAGCTGTGTTTATTGATTAAATACTGGCATCTTTTATTCGCGGTTTGATATGAAAGATCCGCCTTTTTTACTTCAAGATTTGCGTCTCATTTGGAGCCCCCAGCGTGTCCTACATTAATTGGTTGTCGCGTCTCGTGGTTAACTATTTTGCCGTAGTGTATGCAGTTATTTTAATACATTGTCAACTTGTAAACTAATATTACGTCGAATGCTATGTTCAGTAGTAAAGTGTATGCTGTATATAAGCCTATGTTATGTGAGTAAGTATGCTATACTGTTTCTTTTTCAAGTCATAGGAGTTATTAAACTAACAGAGCAAGAGTGGAAGATTAGTAAAGTGGGCTGTGATATACGATTAAACTGCGAACCAAAAGAACATCGTTAGGAAACAATCTGTGAATAATAAAACATGTGTTCCATCTTGCCACATATCCCATGCTACCCCTACTCTTATACTATAGGCTACAACTAATTGCCGTAGAAGCCGAGCTGGGTATTTTGCTTCTTTTATACGAATATAATGTCATTTAACTCATCACCAGGCTGAACACCACCACTCACTTCCCTCGGTATGAAGTTTCAGTTGCGTAATTTATAGTTTAAAGTTAGGACGCAGTACGAAGAACTTATTGTAAACATTGTTTATTTTCTCGTAAATATGAGTCAGGTCTGATCTTGAAACCATAAAATATTGACTGTTGGTAAATTTGATTCGTAGTCTTTATAGCATGCTGCAATATACGGGATCTTTACGATTTTCAAAAGGTTTAGTTCACTTTATTGTTGCTTTATTGAATCGTTATGATGATAAATTTCTGCTTTTACTGAACGACCCTAAACTCGCATTTAAAACGCAAGAGTATTGACCAAGACGTAGCTTAGTATATAATAAATACAGCATTTATAATAGAGTAAAGTTTGTTTTTTATTAGGTGCATTTTAGTATATTTTGCAGTATATGGCCGTAAGGTTATCTGATCGGGCGTGCTTTCCAATGTGTGGAAGCTTCACTTTTACGAAAGGAACTTCCTATTGCGGTATACTGTTATTTGATTCGTTTTAGCCTTATAGAAAAGTAAATTTAACACAAAGCATTCATTATGGTACGAGCTACGTATATACACAGCCACGTATAAGCAAATTGCTACCAGGCCCATCAGCACGCTTTACAAACCACTATAGATTTTAACTCTCCTACATTGGAGTCGTATACCACAAAAACAAATTTCAAAAGATCAAAAAAAGCATTGAGAAACACAATATTTGAACTAAAAGTTACGCAACGTCCGAACTATCGCTTTTGGCCATTCCAGATATACAAAACTTTCATAGTAAGGTGTGGTAAAATGGATATGTTTTAACTTTCTTTTCTTGTCCCATTTGGTAAACAAAAATAGTTACAATTTTTTGTGTCCTAACGACTCTAAAAGAGCGTCATTGTTAATTGTTCAAAATACGATTGAAAAATATAAGATTATTCGCGAACGCTATCCCATCATACACCATGCTGGTACTGTACTAGTTCCATACAAATTTAACATTGATAAAAAGAGCGGAATTTGTTACAACTTATATTATACCAGCATTTTTGACATTTATATATATATTCCAACGAATATATTGGACGTTATATATATATTCTAACGAACCGCAGCTTTCGTAGTGGCTTTAGTGGCGCAACAACACGCGTGATTAATAGGAATAAATTTTCTTTATTTGTGTTTAGAATTGTATACAGCTATAACCTTACAATTAGTATATTATATAAGTTGTTAAAATTAAAATGAATTTGTAGTCAATTTATGAAGTTTATTCCAATGCATTTTCGGCTTCGTCGTCGTCGTTATCGAACATATCTTCATCATCGTCTTCATCATTTTCATCTTAAATGAAATTTATTATATATAGAAGATGTATGTTGTATGTCGGCTAATTTAAAATTTAGTAATCTAATTGTTCCTCGACTGTATTGTCGAATTTGTCGTGACTGACACTTACTGGGTTAAGTTCACGTTGAAAGATATGACATGCCCAACGCGCCTTTAAAGTTTATATGGCTTATTAAATCGGGTTTTTGGAATCATCTGACTATATAAGGTTTATTATTGACAGGTCCTAATATATACATAATATTGTTTCAACATGCGTGGAGTGATAAAAATATTAACGTTGTTTAAACATAAAATACTTTCTAATACGGACCAGGTCGGTCGTTAGTTTGTTGTCGTTACAAAAGTAACTTACCGTTAAAGCCAAGGTGGTCCCGGACTTGATCCAAAATTTCCGCATCATTCATGTCTTCAAAGATTTCTGGTGAAAAGTCGTCTTCATCTGTAAAAACAGTGTGTTCAGCTTGTTGGTGTTTATACAATGATATTTTAATTGCACATATATTTTATAAATACCTAGGTCTTCATCCATTTCATCAGATTTAGCAGCTGCCTTTGAACGTCTGTTATAACAAAGTCACATTAATTGCTATTTAGCTATTAATGTGCAGACTGTTTATATAGCTAAGTATTATGTGTTGCTGACGCCAGATGACATTTTACAGCGTGAGAGCATAAGATGTGTAATACATACCTTCTACGTCTACGTGAAAGCAACCATCTTCGACGTGATGTTGTTCTACGACGGCCCCACCAGCGTTTAGTCTTGGTTGTTTTGGGTTTTGCAGTCGCCACCGCTTCCGATGTCTCAGTGAACACCAACACGCAAACCAGGACAAGAATAGCGAAAAGCACAGACTTCCTCATCTAAAATAAATACGAAGTTTCGGTCAGAATAATTTTCAAACTTGAGCAAAATTATAACTGAAGAAAAATGGGTATTATACACTTACATTTTCGATAATGTTGTCTTAAAAAGATTCCAAGGAAATATGCCCTCGTCGACCCAACAGTGCCTATTTAAAAGGCATATCTGAAACGATAAGCGAAGTCGTTAAGGCACTTTACCTTTGTCGAGGCAGAAGCGAAATAATACGTACGGTCCTGATAAAACTTAACGATTTATTGAACAACGAATGTTCTTATTCGTTGCACGTGAATGTACGGATAGACAAACATATGTAAAAGTTTGTGGGTTAAAATGCACGAAATTTTACTCTCTTATAGGATTTACTAAATAACAGTTACCTTGTAAAGTTTTGACTGTTTGTGTAAATTGGACAATTAAAGTTTAGTTTGTTTGCCATGTTATCTCTTGGACGACCCATCAAATTTATTTTCGTTAATGAAGCAGTTTTCTAGAAAACACGTTATTTATTACTTGACAGCCATTCCAATATTTGTTTGTCGAACAGTCCGCTTTTACTACCGAGAACCGAGCAGGTGTGTAATATATTTCAAATGTCGGGACCCTTAGACAAATATGCCCAATATCTTTAATTCAAAATATATTATGGTTTTGGGCAGAGTGGTATAAACACCGAGTAGTACAACTGCCAGTGTCGTAATATATTCGTTCCGATTGATGCCATGAATCTTTAATAAACAAGATCTTTGCAATTGCTCTCCATGGGATAAAAAAACTTTATGGTATGTATGGTAAGGTAAACCTAGTTTTATTCTCTTTCGTTGTATCGTATACGTTATGTATACGTATTTCATATGGTTAAACAACGCCTATACGGATAAGAACTGCTGAGATATTTTGTGTCGTCCGCTAGATGGCAGTAAAGGTCAAATGTAAACATTATATACCTTAAGAGCTTTTCGGTAAGGTCTGTAATATTGAATTGCGTTGCATAGACGGGAAGAGCATAATCGGTGCCAGTTATATTACTATCACATGCACGGAGAACCCACCAGATTACGTACTTTCAGGAACTAGAACATTTATTGGTAAACAGAAACTGTGTCTATAACGGTGGTTGCTGTTAAGGATTGACTCATCTTTAATCCTTTATACAGAGAATTATTTCAGGAAATGTTTTAATCTGTAGAAGGTGTTGGCAAAAAGAAACAATGATCTATCCATCATCAAGCGAAGATGAATCAGATGTGGAGCAAGTGGAGGAAGAGGTTTCTACTCTGGTAATAAATTCCAACAAAAATCCAACCAGATCACCAAGCAAAACAGACTCATACTCTGTTAACTCTAATCAAGTAAGTAGGCTATTTAATGCATTGTTAAACCAGTACTAAAGTAATCTACTAATCTAGCTAAAACTATTTTCATAAATAATTTTCCATTGTTATGGTGAATGGTTTGTCAAATACCACCGTAACATTTATTGACATATTCTTAACAGGACAGCAGTCAGTCTTCAATCCGTGGTCCTTCACCTTCTCCTTCCACCACAAGCGAGGATGTTGATGCAAGGGCTCGACAACAGGAGGAGGAAGAGCGAAGGATGCGACTCCAACTTTACATCTTTGTCCTCAGATGTATTTCTTATCCATTCAATGCAAAACAACCCACTGACATGGCTAGAAGACAAACTAAGGTGAAAATTTAATTGTTAATTGTATAACGCATATGATACCAATCAATTTTAGCAGCAGACTTAATTTAGGTTTTATTATAACATATACAACATACAAAGTTTTAAAGTATTGCAGTGATGCTAAATTTTAGTTTTCTGAAACAGGGGTGGCATTCTTGGCTACCGACAAAACTAGTGGAAATCGGACTAAAATTAGTCGGCTTATTTTGACTGACTAACTTCTGTAATAAGTAACGCACAGAAAGTTAATCAGCTGACTAAAAAAATCGTGGTAATTAATAGTAAGGTGTAGTATCTATATCTATATTAAAATGTTTATTTTTAGAGTGTTACTACTAGACTATGTGGGCCACCTACAGTCGTACTCTGCTCTAAAATTAACTCTATTGGCTCTGTTTGTTTACCAAGCCAGCCTAACATATGGTGTGTGTGCTTGTTTAATGAGATGAAAACAAGGGTGTGGTTGCTTCAAATATTTATGAATTCTTTTTTCTAGAATTAAAGGTGTTTTTGTATAACTTCACACTTAAATATGTATTATATTGCAATGCATTTACTGGTGCAGAAACCTTTTTAAACTATGATAGGGTGAAAAAAGGTGGTTGATAAAGTGGATATGATATGACGATGTAATCAGCCCATAGCTGTGTTGTGCCAGTATTTATCATGTTGTATCCTCAAGCAAAATGGCAATGTTGCATTTGTTACCTAACACACTGATGAAAAATTAAGATAGATTGCAAACGTGTCAAGTGTAATGTGATACAGTATTTAAATGTATGCAAAAATAAGGATATTTTATAGAGCCAATATTCACATGCATAATATAGTTGAAATTTAATACTCTATCTATTAAATATCTAATAGATGTTTAAACATAGGAACGCACATTTAATATTTACAATTTATAAAACAATGACTCTAACTGTGAATTCATAATTCTGTATACATCATAGTACATAAACCTATTTCCACTTTAAAATACAAAGCAGAGATGCAGTTTTTACTCTTATCTTTTTTAAATATTTGTAGTAATTAAACCATAAATACTAAAATTAAAATGGGGACTTGTAGCTAAATGAAAACATAACAAACATTGCAAAAAGGGGTGAAATCAAAACGACAAAATTAATTTTCTTACTTTTAATATTTCACAGTATGTTATCGCCTGTTGGCCTGTATGTACAATATAATATCAAGTAGTTCACATGAAACTTTTTTTATTTTTGTGTGGCCTTGGTTGAATATCAAGATAAGATTGTTGTGTTATTGATCCAAAATCAATAATGTCCTTTACTGTTAAGATTTCTCACTAGTCACATATTGATCACCAAAGCTTTTGTCTTGATTCTACTCATGGTCAACCACTTGAGTGTGTGGTTTAATCTGGTTTCAGCTGGTATTGTCCAAAATGAAATGAATTACTACAGTAAAAACTGATATACTAATAATGTAATACTAATAGCTTAGCGGCTTAGCCTATACATTATATGCAAAAAAAAAATTAAAAATGCCCCACCAAATTACCTGTTAAGTTAAATCTTTTGAGCAATATTCTTTTCTTGTGTAGTTTAACAGGTAACTTTTAAATTGCATAGCGTTTAACTTTAACCCATAATTTATATTTTCCAAAGTCTTTTTTAGTTGTAATTTTAATAATTTTAAATAGAAACTAGGTGGCCAAACCCTGCTTGTAGGTTGTCACTATTTTAAACACTGTTTTAACTTCTCACAATGCTTGTAAGCTATGATCAAAAACCTTTGTAGGTGAACAAGCAACAGTTGCAGACGATAAAAGACCGTTTTTCGTCATTTTTATCCGGTGAAACTCAAATAGTGGCAGATGAAGCTTTCTGCAATGCAGTGTCGAGCTATTTTGAGGTACATGCCTGCTTTGTTTAAATTACATGTCTGTTACTATATAATGTAATGAATAATGATATTCAGTCAACTTGTTATTGTACACAATTCTTTAATGCTTTGCGCAAATGTATAAAAATATTCAGATAAAACTACCAGCGACATGCCAAAGTGGTTAGCGTTTCTGTCTTTAACCTAGAGGTAATGGGTTCAAGGCTCTTCGCTGCTGCCATTGTGGGCGTATGTGTCCTTCGGCAAGACACTTAAAGACAATTGCTCCAACCCAGTGGTCACTAATGGGTTGTCCAAATTATCAGTCATATATAATGAAGCAGCCTGTATATGTTTAAAATAGTGTATAACATAACGTAGCTAATTGTTGTTGTTGCAGGTTTTTCTAAAGAGTGATAGAGTAATGAGGATGGTACAAAGTGGGGGTTGCTCTGCAAATGATTTTCGAGAAGTTTTTAAAAATAATATTGAAAAACGTGTCAAAGGACTGCCCGAAATTGATGGATTAAGTAAAGAAACGGTAAGACACGAGATGTTTTGATAAAGTATAAAATGTTACCAGCATGGTCTTTAAATTTAATATTTTAAATAAAACTATAATTATAAGTGCTGTGTTTGTATTCTGTGAGTGGCATCGGCTTTTTTCTATTTTTATTATTTTTTTAATTTCTTTGTATAGTTGGAATTGCTGCAGATGTACTAAGAAACCCTGGTGATTTTTATTCATAAATTGAATGAATGAACCTTTACTTTATTAGATGAGACCATTGTTTCAGAGTTGGTGGCAGCTTTTATATAATGCAGCTTTGGTAGAAACATATTTAAGATTAGAAAAACTAATTGTTGATTAGTACTTATCTGCCCATCAAACTACTAAATTACCAACTGCTTATTTATTATTTACATTCAAGTCATTATGTGTGACAAAACACATGATGTCACTTCTAATTTTAAATTTTTAACCCCTCCCTCATACCATGCACTTCAACATTCATGGTGGTAAGTATTTCTAAACTACAAATTGCTACATTTAATGAATCTTCTTACCCAGGTCTTATCTTCTTGGATGGCCAAGTTTGATGCCATATACCGAGGTGAAGAAGATCCTCGTCGTCCTGGCAACCGCCTCCCATCATCTGCGGCATCCGAGCTCATACTAAGCAAGGAGCAATTGTACGAGATGTTCCAGAACATTTTGTCAATTAAAAAGTTTGAGCACCAGTTGCTTTACAATGCATGCCAGGTAATTTTGTTTTTGTAAACGGTAACTTGGTTGCACATATTAAGCCCACACTTTATAGAAAACCCATCATTATTTTATGTTTTAAACTGCATTGTGTTCGTTTGCATATTTTTTATAGTAGATTTCTGATAATTTTGCAGAATGTTTAAGTTTAATAATTGTTTATAAATGACCAAATGTTTTAGCTGTGTCTAAAATCACGATAAATTGTATTTATTGCTAAACATTACCACACAACCAAATAAACTCATTTCTCACAATCATAATGTTGTAATAGTTGGACAGCACAGACGAACAAGCTGCAGCGATACGACGAGAATTAGACGGCCGCATGCACGCTGCCGATAAAATTGAGGGGCAGCGGCGTTTTCCAAAATTCTACCGCAAAGGAAATGAGGTCGAGGCTCATCTTCAAGGACAATATATCGATGAATTACGATCGCAGGTGATTGAAGATAGATTAAACCACAAAGGTTTAATGAATTTCTTTTCAAGTGCTGCTTATGGTACAGGTCTATACATTAACCAATCAAACTTTGTTGGCTTGACTTGGTGTAGAGCTTGCAATTTTATGCCCTACTTTATTTTATTTTGTTTAATTTTTCATAAAACCTAAATAAAGTTCATCACTTATGCTTTTAGTATGCAAACCAATATTATATGATTCATATTTTGGTTTTTACTTTACACCAAATTAAAACATTGTATCACTTCAAAAAGAACATTGTACTAAATATTGGAAAATAAGATTTATAAAGTTATTTTTTTGTATTTCAATCTTGTTATTTTGTACAATAGCACAACATATCCTTTGAAGCAGCAGTTGTGCCAATGAGGAAATAAGGTTTCAAAGATAATTTAAATTCACAACCACTAAGGAATTTACCAAATATTGCAATCAAATGTACATTAAACATTTGCCTGAAAAAAATCCGTTCTTGGAAAGAAATTCAATTATGTTTTGCAATAATTGAAATTATTAATCTAATTGCAACAATTAAACTTTTCTACTCGTCCCGTTTAATCTGGTTACATGAGTTAAATTGAAGTTTAAATAATTAATAAATTTAAACATGAAACCGCAGGGAAATTCAAAGGTGGTTTGTAATTCTAAATCGTGTCAAATGAATCCATTTTGTTTAATGTCGAAATGAGAAAACACAAAATTAAACAGTTTTATATATTTTTTATATTTGTGATTTAAAATTTCTTTGTAAATGAAAATAGTTTTAGTTGAAAAGAAACAATTTAAATAATTGATTTAACAAGTTTATCGTTAGCAATTTTTGTTAGCTATAAATTTTAATAATAAAGTTATTGCTTTCCAACTAAACATACTGTAGAAGTAATTATTGCACATATCTATAAATATTTATTGTTATCTGTTTCAGGTTAACTTATTGATGGCCAATCTTGAGTCTCTCCCTGTTTCTAGAGGTAGCAATGACAAGTCTTACCCACTGAGAGGTTTACGAAGAATGCAAGCCCCCATTTCCATGGTGGACCAATCAAATGAAGATGACACCCCACTTTCTAAAGCTGATGTCATTCTCCAGTTTACCCTTGAGGTACTAGCTTTATTTGTTTTAAGTTGTGAGATCACTTGTGTTGTGATAGGAAAATTGCGAGAATTATTCTGTACCATACTGCTATTATTACATTTTTTTAAATTAGAAAAATGTTTTATTACCTTCGTTGCAATTAGTGCAAACAATGTAACTGACTGAGGAGTACTGGTATTATGCTGATTGGGAATTGGTTCAAAATAGCAATGTGTTAAACTGTAATCTTTCTACCAGGTGGTTGTGATTGAAGTACAAGGTCTTAAGTCCCTTGCCCCAAATAAGATTGTATATTGTACAATGGAAGCAGATGGTGGTGCAAAGCTGCAAACAGACCAAGCTGAAGCCAGCAAACCTGTGTAAGTTTGCTGGAGCATTGATTAGCTTAATGCTGATGCCAAACTTATTGATTATTGACAAACCAACAGTTAAAAGCACATTAAGGTGCAATTATCCTTTTCTATAGATTTTTCTTTTAATGGTAGCATCGTAATTGCTGTGGATTACTCTGTGACATAAAGGACTGTGGTCCAATCACGTATTGAATATTTAATTGTTTGTATCGGGGGCATAAGTATCTTTTTGAAATTTGTTTACATTTATAGAAAAGAGGTATTTCTATTTATATAATTACATTGGGGGAATCATGGTCCAAAACAGGTTCAAGCCTTTTAGCTATTCAAATATTACATTTTTATTAAATGAATATTTACAACGATATTACTACATTCTTATCTTTTAGAAGTTAGTGCAGCTGCCTCGTTAGGAAGGAGTACAACTTAATGTCATATTTTATGGTCTTTTATTACACTTTTATTACACAAGGAGTACAACTTAATGTCCTATTTTATGGTCTTTTATTACACTTTCTCTGCATGTGGGCATTTTTTTTATAGTCCTTTCAAACATAGCATAATGTATAGTAACGTGTATGTAAATAACAGATGGGATACACAAGGTGATTTCACCACCACCCACCCTCTACCACTCGTTAAAGTCAAACTTTTTACCGAAAGCACAGGAATGCTGTCTATTGATGACAAGGAGCTGGGAAAGGTATGTTATTTCTATTTTCTATTGCAAATTCTATGTTTCGTATTATTGTTTTTGTGTTTTGGTGATCTCTATGGGTTACATTTGATATATATGCAAATATGTAATTTGAATGGTTTACTTTATAATATATATAGTTTTTATGTTTTTGTAAAATACCATAAAGATTAATTTTAAAGATCATTCAGGAATAACGATTTTTTAAACCACCTAACATATCAAACAGCTTATATTAATAACGTACAGGTTGTTCTTCACCCAACACCAAACAGTCCCAAGTCGCCAGAGTGGTATCATATGCAAGTGCCCAAGAACAGTGCTGACCAACAGGTATTCTTATTTCTTACTAGTGTTTCAGAACTATTTGGATTTCAGATTAGTTATGTTTTGGCATATTTACTGACTTGATTAGCAAGTCGCTTTTAAATTGACATATTTTAAGCTGTTTCATTGCGAAAGGCAGGTGAAACCCTGGTCAAATGTATTTTTTTTCAGATTCGAATCAAGCTTGCAATAAGAATGGATCGACCGCTTAATATGAAACACTGTGGATATTTGTGGGCACAAGGAAGGTCCGTGTGGAAGAAATGGAAAAGGAGATATTTTATTCTTGTGCAGGTAATTTGGAAGTACTAGTGCATGGTGCGCAAACTTTATTATTAAAGTTCAGAATGTATTAAAATTGACTAAGGTTGCATTTTCACATATTCTAAGCATGTGCGAGTTGCTGGGAATAATCCACATGGCTGCATATATTATATTATGCTATTATTAAAGGCTCACATGAAAAGATATTTGTTCTCAGTCACTTACTCAACTTAAAATTCCTCATTTCAAATTGCTTTTAATTTCTCATTGATTGGCCAGAAATCAGACATAAAATATTTATAATTATGTTGCTGACGTTTCCTATTCCCAGGTGAGCCAATACAACTTTGCAATGTGTAGCTACCAAGAGCGAAAATCGGAACCAAACGAGATGATGCAGCTTGATGGCTTCACGGTGGATTACACGGTGCCTGAACTTGACCATGAAGGGGGAAGAGCTTTCTTTAATGCTGTCAAGGAAGGAGACTCGGTTATGTTTGCAAGGTTTTGCTTTATAATTCTTTAAATCTTTATTAAAACTTTGTTAAATCTTATCTTGGTGATTAAACTTAATAAATAATTATTTGTTTTCAAAAAATAATTTTAATATTGTAATCATGTGTATGAACATTGCTATGGAATTTCATAAATAAAAATACTACCAAACCTTAATCCAAAACTGTAAATGCTAAAGTCCTTGAAACAATTCTGAGTTTCTCATAGAAAAGTAGTCTTACTACAAAATGTCTCTTGACTTCCGTGTAACTCAAAATTGAAACAAATCGTTATTATCACCAGTGATGATGAACAAGACAGAATACTGTGGGTGCAGGCAATGTACCGAGCAACTGGCCAATCCCACAAACCTGTACCACCAA
Source organism: Ciona robusta (assembly GCF_009617815.1). NCBI lineage: Eukaryota > Metazoa > Chordata > Ascidiacea > Phlebobranchia > Cionidae > Ciona > Ciona robusta. The sequence goes on along the minus strand of NC_143242.1, from coordinate 1,588,366 downwards.
CTCAAGTTCAAAAACTCAGTGCTGGCAAGCATGGACAGCTGGATGCACCAATTTCACAATTCTGTAAGTCTGCTTGATATGTCATACTTATTGCCTTCATGCATTGATTAATTGTGTGTCAAGCTTTAATGTTATTTTATTTGTATTTGCAGCAGGAAAATGAATTTTAATAAAAAAAAACAAATTAAAATATTAACTGTCAGTCTTTTAAAATAGGGTCGTTTACTCCTCTATAGTGTATTCTCATTCTTAATCCCAAACCACAAACTACACTGTGGGTTGAGCAAGTTGTAAAAGAAATGAGTTTGCAGTATCCACTAATGTAAATCACTCAGCTACAATTAAAAGTTGCAAGCGTGGACAGATTCTCATTAATCGGACTCTCTCTGCATTAAATAATTAATTCATTGATTATGGGACAGCACTCTGTTAATAATAAATCAACACAAACAAAGTAATTAACAAAAAAGGATAAAAGGTTTATACTGAAGCTCACAAATCCATAATGTGATTGGACAATCAATGTTTTTTTGACATCCAACTTAAATATTCCACCCAACCAGCCTATTTTGTTTAACTTTTGTATTAAGAAAGTAGTAAAAAGACTATTTCTGAACCTTGTAACACCTGAACAATTTTCGTGTTAAAACGTGTCAAGCACAGTATCATATGCTGGCAAGACAGTAACTGTGTTTCTCTCTCTTGTATTTCTAACATTACTCAAACCCCACAGATGCAGACAGAGCACGAAAACATGGCATGGATGATTTTATATCAGCAGATCCTTGTAAATATGATCACTCAAGTTTATTTGAGTTGTTGCAGAGACTAACATTGGACCACAGACTTAATGAAAGTTATTCATGTCTGGTATGTGGATCGTACTCGTACACTTTGTGTCGTTTGTAGTTTTTATTCTTGACGGAACTTACTTTATATTACAGGTTTATAAATAACACAAAAAGAAATTCTTTAATATAACCTAAAATTAACTACAGCACAAAAATAAGACAAATCTAGTCATGAAATCTATAAATAACTTAACTTCCACCTAGCCAAGTCTTATTAGCTGTATAAGAATGATGTATAAAAGTCAAAATTGCATTCATTTAGATCAAGTTTGGGTACTAGAGACTGCAGCACTTGATTGTAGGCTTAAAATATCGCAAGTATTTTATTTTTGTTGTGTTTCCCCACACTGTTGTAGTGAATAGGTTGGTTAATATATAACAGGTGATCTGTCAGAATTATTTTAATCAGCTTTACATACATACACCGTATGAATGATTCATGTCCCGTTAATACTCCATGTTGCAATGTGTTCACCATATGGTATGTGGTTCATAAACAGCTTTAAATAATCTTTTTAAATATGTTGTCCTTGCAATTATAAGATAAAGTGAGTATGAAGGCTATTTATAATTAAAGGTTAAAATATTCCATAGTGTGCCAAGACATATTTAAGACTTCAAATTTTAAAGTTAGCCTGTGGCAATAAGAATTGAGCCAACAAAGCATATCTTGTCTACTGTCTCACTGCAACTGAGTTAGAATCTTAACATTAAATATTCATACAGGGTTGGTTCTCCCCTGGCCAAGTATTTGTATTGGATGAATATTGTGCAAGATATGGTGTTCGTGGATGTCATAGACACTTATGTTATCTAGCAGGCAAGTATGACTGGGTGGTGGCTGCTCATACTAAGATACACTGTCTTATAACTTAATATCACAGATTTATTGGAAAGGGCACGGAATGGGATAATGGTTGACCCAACATTGCTACATTATAGCTTTGCTTTCTGCGCAAGCCATATTTATGGGAACAGGTATGTGCATCACAACTATTTAAAACAAGGTATCGAAGTGTGGGAATCTAAAAGAGCAATTTTGTGCTGGGATGTAAATTTTTTATCCAAACTTTTGAAAAACAATTTTTCATCTAAACAATCACACAGTAAATGTGTGTGGTTCAATATGGTAATATTGTTACTTTATTTACTTAGACCTGATGGTATTGGAACAATAACACTGGATGAGAAGCAGAGGTTTGATGAGATACAAGACCAATTAAAGAATCACCTCATGAACCAGATCACACACTTCAGATATTGTTTTCCATTTGGTCGTCCACAAGGTGCATTGAAAGCAACACTCTCCTTGTTGGAGAGGGTGAGTTGTCTTTCATTGCATTTGTGTTTTTACACCTTTTATTTTATTATTTTCTCATCTGTATCTGTTCAGTGTTAATTTTTAAGCTAGGAAACATTTTCATGCCATTAATAAAACCTGTTGTTGTTTACATTTTACCTACACGTAACAAGAAACTGCCGAGTCTGTTAGACTACAACATAAAGTAATTTCTGGTTGATTTGTTCAGGTTATGATGCGTGATATTGTAACCCCGGTACCTGCTGAAGATGTTAGAGCCGTGATTAAACATTGTTTAGAAGAAGCTGCGTTGGTTAATTACACACGTGTGTCAGAATATGCAAAAGTGGATGGTGAGTTTTACAATATGAGTTAATAAGCACTTTTATATTAATGGTTTTATTCTTTTTACTCGAATTTATCATAAATATACTAATTCTTGCCCCATATTACCTGAGGACTCACTCTGTTGGAAAATTGTTCATTCAACTCATTGTGAGTAAAAAACACAACTTCGATCCAAAAACACACTTAGACTGTGTTTAAATTTATATTGCGTACCTTCTTTTTTGTTCATATAAAAGGTCATTGTGACATAACTTCCAGTCTATACAGCCTGTTGTTGCAGCTTAATATTTAATCTAAGCTTACATAGTAAGGTCACATACAGTATACACACAATACTTGCGTATATGTGGAATGTTTATACTTAAAGTTTTATTTTAACTGATAATAATATAGCTTCGATCATTCATTTATCATCAAATATGTGAATACGGTTTTCAAGAAAATGTTGGTCTTTTTTAAAGTAATATGCTGTTTGGGCAAATTTATTTTGCAATCAATTTTTCAACATGTCGTAAACATTTAGAATGAGTATAAATAAGCTTTTTTAAAGGGGCATACCAACGAAAAATCAAAGCTTGTGTATTGATAGATATGCTCAAATGTGATCTAAAGCTACCATCAAAGTTTTAAAATACAAAACAGCTTTTGAAAAAAATGAGTTTGAAAACCGCAAATTCGACCGCTGGAGTAAAAAAAAATTGGCTGTTGCGCAATGCATCCCATAAGAAAAAAATTCACTCAACTTTGATCGTTTCTAGTTTCTAAAATACTAAAGAAAATTTAAATTTTATTTCTGATTTGGTATAATGAATGCTTCTTCTTCAAGAATATATAAAAAAATTGTAAAACATAGACTTTATTATGTTTTAATTTTCGATTGAACGTAGCTACATGATATGCTGACTAAGCACTTTTTTTCTTATTAGTTAATTTTTAGCACTTTTTTTATATTAAAAAGTTTATTATGTCTCACTAGTACCTACTGTGCCATTTTTTTTATAAAAAAGTCAGTTTTTCGTGTTTAAAAGTCGGTTTGAAAATATGCTGAGTCGGCATAATCTGGTATGTACCTACGTTCAATCGAAAAATTAAAACATATTAAAGTCTATGTTTTACAATTTTTTTATATATTCTTGAAGAAGAAGCATTCATTATACCAAATCAGAAATAAAATTTGAATTTTCTTCTGTATTTTAGAAACTATAAACGATCAAAATTGAGTGAATTTTTTTCTAATGGGAAATCCCATGCTTTGTCAAAATGACCGATTTTTTTTTACTCCAGCGGGTTTTTTTCACGCGATTTTTTTAGAAGCCAAATCGTTTTGGCAAACTTTGATGGTACGATTAGGTAACATTTGAGCATATCTATCCATTAACAAATTTTCATTTTTCATTGGTATGCCCCTTTAATTAAATTTTTTCAAGCTGCTCAAAAGGATTCAAACAAAACAAAACCTGAACAAGGAGAAACCAGTAGGTGTTTGTACTTGTAGTGTTCCATTAAATATTTCTTTATTTAATGGAATAGTGGAAATTGGCATAGTATGTTTCATAGTCTCGTATTATTAACATGGATATTTCAATTTATTGTGAATATATAGGCCAGTAAGTTAAAATAATGGTACAAGTATCCTATGCAATACCTGTATGTTATATAGTTAGCTTAAAGTAATTCTGTAAAGATACCTTAGCATAGTCATGTAGTATTCATTATATATATAGGCAATTGCCTCCCATGGATCTATAAACTAACATAATTACCTTGCATGTATGTTTAGTTCTAATACAGCCTACACTACAATGCATTTGTATCTTCACACAGCACATGTTAAATTATAAGCAACTACATTATCAACTTGTGGGATATTTAATAAAGTTTCATTTTTATTTTTAGATGATTTTACCTGCAACAACCACTTAACTATTTCCGACTTTTTTTGCTCTTTTTATAATTTGTTATTAAAGAAAAGTTGAGTTAATTTGATGGTTTTATTTGCAGAAAGTTTGAATGAAGCTTCTTCTCGTAGGTTGGAGGTGATTATTCACTTGGCTGAGTTATGTATTGATGTGCTGCAACAAAACGAGGAACATCACTTTGAGGTTTCTACTTTACCCAATATTTTACATATAATCAATAACCTTTCACTTGACTTGTTGTTTGTTCTTGATTTGCCTGAAATTAAAAATCATTTGTATGTCGAAAAATTAAAACCTTAAATTAATCACCTTATAAATTGATTCGCATTCCCTCTTATTTTTTAATATTCTTTATTGTTTGTTAGTAAAGTAGATAACATTTTATTTGATATTTTGATGTAAAAAATTAACTGGGGGACACAAATTTAACCTAAAATATTTACTTTGTGAGTGAGTTTTAGTATACTGATATATTAGATTCATATTAATAATGGAAGCCAAACTAAGAGTCTGTTCGTATAATGTCACTCCTGTTAGAGGTAATATCACCATAGACACACAATGTACATAATATCTATTATTAACCACTATCTAAAAATCATATTATTGATTGACATTTTGTTTTTTATTTATATTTGATTTTTTCTTCCTTCCAATTAACTGAGGTGTATATGTTAATCATATATGTGAAATCATGCATTGTCTTGTTATTAATCAAAAAAATTGAACGTTCGTTTTTATTCTGTGCACTTACAAACTAAGGGAAGAGAGGTAAGACAGCTTGTTGGTTGTAGTAACATTTGGTGCTTGCATGCAAAATATGATTTTGTGTTATTGCTGTGTTACAAATAAAATATTTTGTTATAATATCATTGTGTAATATAGAATATTAGATTGTGTATGAATTGTTGCTTTTTAATTTCTAAAGTATTGTATTATATAACATTTTCCTGTAATATAAGTTTGTTGCATTATTTTTTGTAATATATGTTTTAAAACTGTACTAGATTAAAAAATGCGTATTCTTATTTAGTTTCTTTTAAATTTAAAAGCGTCTTTTTTTCTGTGCATGATGGACAACATATGGTGTGTTAAGTGCTTGGGTGGCTGCTTTGTGGTAAATGGTGGTTACCTTAAGTTTGGACAGAGATATTCATATCATTACAGAAACTCATATCAAGTGGTTTTTATCTTTATGAGTTCGCCTCTTAATTACTATACCTGCAGAATGATGAATATAAATTTGACACCAAAACATTTTCTATCATTAGTAAGGTTTTCTATTTATTGGGGCAATGAAGCATTGGTGTGCCGAACAGCCTGTATTGTCCCTGTTTAAGTAAATAATCCCTAAAAAACTAATTATTTGAAGTGCCACTTTAAGCATCTGCACATCATCAATCACTAATACCTGAATTTTTATTTTGGTAAAACTCATAGTTATTATTTGATAACAGCAACTACATTGTATTTTTTTCACCCAGGCATTTGCGTGGTTCAGTGACTTAATGACAGAACATTCCGAGATTTTCTGGTCGTTATTTGCCGTAGATATGGACACAGTGATTGAAAAACAACCGCCTGATACTTGGAATTCATTCCCTCTGTTCCAACTTCTTAATGATTATCTCATTAATGACCGTAAGTTGATATTTATTTTAACTTTTGGTATGGGGTTCTGTTTGTTTGAAGCATTTTTTTTAATGATTTTTCTTCACCAGGGAACCAGTTTAGAGGGAAACAGTTCAATATTTCATAGACATGCAAAATGTACTGTAGTAGTAACTGACTAAAAATAGTTGGCAACATCCAACAGAATAAAACGTTGAGCATCACTGTAAGAGTGCAATAGAGAACGGCTGCTAAATTATTTTGTTGCTATGCCTTTGAAATCCGATAGTGAAAGATTTTTTTAATGAAAAGTGTTTGTTGGTACTGACTCAATTTAGCTAAGCTATGGGGAAAAATTGTTGGATGAAATTTTGGGAAAATTAAAACAATCTACCACGATGTCACTGTGCGCAGTCTGTGAACCAATGAGTTAAAATATAATAACAAAGTTTTGTTTATGTGAAGAACCTGTTTGCTTACAGATGTGGATGTTTTAATTTTTGATGATGTTTTATTATCTGCCACAGATACTTTAAGAGACGGTCGCTTCCATTGTCATCTTCGTGACACATTTGCACCACTTGTGATAAGATATACCGACCTCATGGAATCTTCCATCGCACAATCTATTCATCATGGCTTTGGTAAAGATGGTTGGAGCTCAAGCAAGTGAGTTGCAACGTGTCTGTATTTACTTATACCTTTATGCTTTGAACCAAAAGTACTGGTTTTATAAAAATTGTATCATCTTGTAAATCATGGGTGTTGTTTGCTTTACATAAGTGGGAAAAGTGTCAGAATTTCAGTTATTCATTGTTACCAAGTAAAAATACTAACTTAAACTGGTAAAATTTAGGTAGTTTGGAAAAGTAGACTGGCAACTACTGTTATAGCAAATCTATGGTTCAAAAGTTGTACAATATTCATTTATCACCACCTGCCTGCCTTTACAGCTCAGGCAAAAACACGATAGCAAACGATGTTTTATGGAAACTTGATGCTCTGCAATCATTTGTACGAGAACTACACTGGCCAGATGCAATATTTGCTTGTCACATCGAACACAGACTTAAACTTATGGCATCGGACATGATTCAAAGTGTTGTGTCAAGGTGGGAAGGAAATTATGGTTTTAGAATAAATGTCAAAACTGATTTCTACTAGAATTGTGTTAACTCGTAAGCTGGCACAAGGTGTATAAAACAGAACACCCAAGACGACTGTCATTACCCTGTCACGCTAGGATAACTTTGTTACCTTTATTTATTCCATTTGATTAACAACAATATTTATCACAGAACTGTCCAGAGGTTTAATGTTATCTTGGCTTCATGTCGAGTATCTGTTGACTTCATGGTCACCTCCCAGATATGTTCCCTTATAAATGTGGCGCTCGAGTGCAGGTAACTCAATTTTTTATTCTTTGGGTTGTTTTTGTGTCTCTCAGTAGATGAGAGAAGTCTCAGTAGATGGTGTCAGAGATTTATTTTCTTACCACTTTTTAAAAAACATATTTAATTAACATGGTGATCTATTTAGTCTCAAGTATAGTAAACAGCTGATATCATACTTAACTATTTCTTTTGGGTTCAATTTTTTGAAGATGAGTTAAGATTTAAAAATAAATAAAGTTAATCTAGGAAATTAAAAATAACTGGATTAATATTATGTTTGAGCTGAACTCAATGATCTGTGATGCAGGAAACAGTCAGTGAAAATCTGCGCCTCCGGACACGATGCATCAGGAACTCAACATCTTTATCATGTAGAAGTTGATGAGGTGCTCGAATCCGCATTCTCACAGATGGAGGGCCAGATTGTTGACAAGGTAACTGTCGCATACTAGAAATTTCTCTAAATTCGTGCCCCTACTGTGTTTCCATAAGCTTTTATTTTATTCATACGTTTAACACCAAAGCCACACATTAATAATCTTTTCCAAAACCCAACTGCCGCGTTTTCTGGCATTGCGACACAATGAGGTTCGACATAATGAACGATGTTACGTCACACCTGCTGTGATGTAGTGGCTTACGGCCAATAACAACAATAACAAAAAACAACTTGTGACAGTAAAGTAGCAATATGTGTTAATGTAGTGGTTAAACACTTAAAAACTAAAACAAACAAACAGTTGGGACTTTAAAAAAAAGTTATTCCTTTATGGATATAATGAATTGAATTTATTAAATTATGCTAAGGGTAACTTTTGGCAAAAGTTAAACATCTTAAAAGGAAACTGGAGTTATTTTATCATTTTTGTTCATTCAGTACTCACTTCGTTGTTTCTAACAATACTACTTTGTTCTGTATTTTACCTTAAAGTTCTTGTTAGGTTAGGTTAGGTTAGGTTAGGTATAATGGAATAGTTACAAAATTCAAAAGTGGACATAAGTAAAGTTTCTGATTTTTTTTTTACTTTTAGTTCACGAAAGTGTTGGAATCAGTGTTGGTAAAGTTATCAAGATATGATGAAGGTTCATTCACTGCGTCATTGTTTACACTAACTGTAAGGTTATGTTTTGACACGAGTTATTTTATGTATTTTAGTTTTGGAAACAAAAATTAGACATTCGAGTAGATTTTCAAACATTGCAAATTTCTGCTTAAAACATGCATTAAGTCTATTTAAATGATAATTTTTAACAGATTGGTGTATAACTTTTAGTTAAGAAAACATTTCCAACTAGTTTGGCTAGCTATAAGAAATTGGTCACTTCACCTAGGCTCATAATAAATAACTTCATGAACAGAAACCAGGTATGGAGCTTGCCAACAACTTCATTTATTTCATTCGAGCAAACCAGGATGTGTTGCGTGAATCTATCTGCGATGAATTGTTTGTTGAAGCTCTGTTTTCTGTAAGTTTATATTCACTTTATATCATAAGTACTTTGTAGATATTTCTTGATTGTCTTGTGTTATTTTAAGAATGAATTTATAAAATGCTGGTATGAAAAAATTCTGATGATGGAAAATGTTTAACTTTTATAGCGGACATGTTAAAAATATTGGAATTTTATTTATATTATACATTACAGAAATAATAGGTAATTCCAAAGTTTGTTATGGCTGCATATTTTAAATATAATTCCCATCCTACCAACACACATATAAGGCTGTTGTGTTATATAATCATTAAGTAATGTATATGTACTAAACTAAACGTGAATATGTGACAGAACTGGTACGAAACAAGTGTTAAGCTGCTTGCCACGTGGCTTACAGAGAGATCCGAGTTACAACTCAACATATACCAGCTGAAGACTCTCATCAAATTATTCAAGAAATTCTACCATGATTTTGAAATGCAGGGAGTCACTGACGTAAGAACGAATAAAAACTTTGAAAGCGTCCACAAGAGACTGACCGTAAGTTGTTCCATAATTACCTGGTTAACACCAATGTTTAATACACAATCACTCTGACTGCTTTGCCATGGTGCCGGTAACCACTAACCTATATTAAGTTTAATAGCCTACCCAAATCTATTACTCTCCTTATTTTTTTTATTCAGCAACAGTTTTACCATATAACTTGTTTGTATCATAAAATTACAATTCTTTAACTACTGCATGTCATTTAAATTGAAACCTAAAGCAATGCATGATATATAATGGAACTACCAATTTTATAACTCATATTGCAGGTTGAGGAAGCTACAGCATCTGTGACCACTGGTCCGCTTGGCAACCACATCACTATGAAGGAAAGTGAAGATGAAGTCGAGGATGACGATTAGTTGCCATAGAAATCATAAACAGCGTATTTACAAGACAACATGTTGCAAGTTTTTCTATTTTTACTTAATTCTTTTCTTCAAATGTCTGATGTTATTTTACTACTTCAATTTACAGCTGCTGGTTTTCAAACTTTAACGTTCCTGATGTTTTTTCTGTTGTTTTGTGTTGTATCCTTTTTAAAACATCACTATTTGTATTATATTATTTGTAGGGAGGTTTGGTTTTCATTTGCAACAAAAATGACACAACTGCTGCTGTGTTCCGAATGCTTTTATTTATTTTCATTGTGTATTATTCCTAAATGTATTATGTCAACATTCTTTAGATACAATCATTGGTATTTTACTGTTTAATGTTCAAACGCACACTCAACAACTTTGGAAATTTTTCTCATTATAAATGTATTTTCAGTTTTTTGTGTGTTCAACAATACCAGGTGCTCTGTTAAGTTTAAGCACAGCGCACACAAAGACACACAAACACTTGGATGTTTATTATAACATGGTATATTGAGTTGATTTTTCACTGTAGATCTATATCCTAAAGTAGATTTTATCCCTATATCCTGTAATGTAGGAGTGTGCATTTGTGCCATTCTGTTGAATTCAGTATTTCATTGTAATTGTGCAATTCATTTTAAACTTTGTAGTTCCTTGGTGAGGTCAATTTAGTTGCAATTGGCATCCTGTTGCACATATTCTGTTTCTGTTCATTTGAATCTTTGTTTTAGTCATTAGTCCTGCCAGGTAATAAAGATAAAATTGAAGTTTCAATTGAGTGTCACCTAATGTTACAAGCAGAATTTTTACACTGGACGTTTTTCTAGAATTCCTTAAAGGGGCCAATGATAGTCCGATACCTATTGGTCACAGGCAGGCACGCTAAGCCAAGGTGCCAGATGGTAATCAATATCTGCAATTACTTTCTATAATTTATACTGTCACGACTTAATTCTTGAATAATATTTTTTTTTATTTTGTCATGCCTACTTTACTTTCCCAAAATAAATATGATAATTTATTAATTTGAAACCCTAACTATAGTTTATCCAAAATTACTGTACTATAGTTTATCCAAAATTCGAAAACAAACGTGTTGGTTAACCAGTGAAAAGTTTTCATTTCAACCAATGGATGGTGCAGGAGTAGTACAAAGTGTATGCACACATATTCTTTACCAATCACTTAATTCACATACAGCATCACAAATGACAACTGAAAACCACTTTTTGATGATTAATTCTGGTTTGAATTTATTTGAGCTTGGTCCACCTTTGTAATAAAAAAAGTTATTTAATATTATGCTAACAATTTTAAATCGAGCTCACTTACTGGAGCTTTTCTCTCTTTTAATAAACTAAACAAAAGTATAGGCTCTCTTGTTTTCCGCTATATTCGACAGTTCCGATATTGCGTTCCGTCTTTCCGTGTTTCTTAAATTCAAGCAATTTCATATTTCTCTTAGAATAAATCATAAGATATCTATGCTTAGATGCCATTTGAATTTGCTTCACACATGTAATATAAATTTTTATAGCAATATAACTGTGGGTTGTGTTTATAGACTAGTCATAATTATTGCTGAATAGACATTACATACATCTTAGTAACGTTGTTACTTGTAAAGAATTACCACAAACAAGCAATGTAATTGATAAGCTTGTTATTCTGTCTTATAGTTATTTGTTATGTACGCATTGGTTGTATAGTTTTTTACTATAGGATTTAGAAATTGTATTCACAACCATGAACGTGGATTTTGGTGGTTTAGAAAAAGGAACAAGCATCCATATACGGAGGAGCAATGGTAAGAATAATTAGAAATGTTATGTTTTATTTGTGTATGTCTATTTAAAAAAAAAAAAATTATTGCCTCCTCCTATGTATTTGCATTTAACAATTCCTCATTAACAGGACGCGTGCATAAAGCTATTGTGACACAACTACAACCAACCACAGCCAGTGTTACAGTTGAATGGTTTGAAGATGATGAAACAAAAGGGAAAGAGGTTGTTTATTAAATTCATATCTTTATGTAATAACTCTTTTGTGTGAAAGGCACATTGTATGTCATAAATTCTTGTATTACTTTCATCATATCTTCTGATCGCTTTGACTCGTCATATAAGTGCCTGTATGTATCACTCAAAATATTTGTTTTTAGGTATCACTTGAAATGATATTTGAATTAAATCAGGACCTTGCACCAGAGAACAAAAAAACTGTTCCACAAGAAAGACCAACATCACGGGTGTGTTTCATGTTAAAACATGTTAAGATTACTTTTGTTTTATTTATTTCTTTATATTATGGTAGGGAAGATTAAACTAAAGTATATATATATCATATGTGTATAAAAAAAATGGGGAGATTAAATAAACTTATTTTTCTCACGCGTCGGGGCAACAAAATTTGTTAACACAGGTGTTCTGCTTAATAATATTAATAGTTATGTATCCTTGTGCATGATTGTTGTTCAAACTTGTCAATTTTAGTTAAGGGGTAAAAATTGTCAACTTAAATTGGGTGCAAACCAACCATTCAACCATATTGTTTAATATTCCTACATGTTTAGCAAAGGCATTCTCGGGAGTATCGGTCGTTCCGTAAATCTTCTCATAAGGTTTTTATGCATGATGTCTGTTCAGCACATCTTATCAATTACATGATGTATTATAATTGTTTTCTAATATTTACTTAACATCGTTTGTTGTGTGTTGATTGTTTCTATTTTCTTGACTTGTCAAATCATTTATACTAGGACTATAATATATTTTTTATAAATGATTGATTTTAACTTGACTTTTTCATAAACTTATTTTCATTTTATGTAAATTTGCGATAATTATTAATTAACAATTAATTTTTTTTCTTGATTTTTCTACAATAACTGCAATACTCAATCTTTAATTATTGTTTATGATAAATCGACATTTTTCCAGTTTATATTTTTGTTGCGTTGAGGGCATTTGTTTTGTCCTAAACCATTGGTTGGTTTTACCCATCACCCGCTACAGTATTATTAGTGGTATCGGACTATCAGTATGGTAAAAATAGACTGCATTTTTTTTAATAAGCTTAGAAAGACTTGTTATGCAAATTATGTCGCCAAAACTTCATGATCAGTTTATGGTTAATATTTGGGACAATGTAAACAAAGTCTTAAGACAACTGCATTAGGTGTTCATGCCTCACAAGTCGTATTTGATACAGAGAGCAGATGCCCGGCCAGCTAACCAGCGAAGAACAATGTTACAAGCACCAACTGCTTCCGTAAGAAATCAACAAAAAGAAAATCGAAGTCCATCTCCAGGTTACGGTCCACGCAGAGTAGCCAAGCCAGATTACCAACCACCACCACCAGCTGCAAGACAAAGTATTTTAAACTTACCCAAACCATATGACAATGATAAAGTGGCGAATAATGTTCCAATTAATGGGAACGGAATGGCCATGCCACCACCTAAAGCTCCTCCAAGTAAGTGGAGTTATGTTTGCTGTTATTTTATTATGGGTTTTGTCTAAGTGACTGTTTGTAAGACCTTGTTTTGTCTATAAAAGTAAACAGCTGTCTGGTTAAAAGTAAATTGCAGACAATCAATTATTCATGTGATTGCCCAGTTTTAGTTTAAAATTGATTTTCATGCGCCATGTGTACCAAGGAAATATTTTCTAATACAGTTTTATTTTTGTTGTTGTTAGGCTACCAGTTTAATATTCAATATTTTATATCCTGTGGACATGTGATTGATATTTCTGTGAAAACTTGGTAGTTAAAAGAGCACGTTGGTACTTACTTGGAGGATACTAGGTTCAAAGCTAAATGCTGCTAGTTGGTACTTTATGATCATGGTTGTTGTTGGGACATACATGGGCAATTGCTCCAGCTAATGGTTCATTTATACAGACATACAGTAATGGGGTTTCCAAACAGTAACCTTTTTAAAGCTAAAAAGAAAAACACTGACACAAGATGTACATAGCAAACACGTATACTCAGCAATAGTTGCCCCTCCATGCAAGGATAAATCGGTGATCCTCATTATCGTCATCTAAACAGGAGGACGGAAGTCAAATGTGGTCGATGAGGTTGAGAAGTTAAGGAAGAATCGAGAGGAAAGAAGAGCTGCTCAAGTCATTGAACGAGAACGAAGACAACAATATTATGATCCAAATAATGCAAACTGGGAATTTGCTATCATGATCAAAGAATTCAGGTTTAAACTTAAATAATTGAAATTGTTTTTCTACTGTATACATTAGGTGTTTTAAACTGAGCTGTGCCTTAAAAGCTGTTTTTTAGATAGGGACAGAAAAGATAATAAACTGTTCTATGAAGTAAAATTAAATCTAATTTTCCTAGCAAAGTGTTCATTCAGAAGCAAATTTTGAAGGGGTGTGTTTCGAAAACATAAGAATAGCTCAAGTGATAACTATTTCCGGTTGCCTGTTTAAATTTTACAATTATGCAGAGCAAGTCTTGAGATGAAGCCACTCACAGCAGCAGATCCTGTGTTGGATCATCGGATATGTGTCTGTGTTCGCAAACGTCCTTTAAATAAAAAGGAGTTGGGTCGGAAAGAAATTGATGTTGTCACTGTTCCAAGCAAAAACATTGTCATGGTAAAAATATTTGTTTTATCCGTTTGTTAAACTATGAATGATTTAAATTTTTCATTTATTCTTAGGTCAGTGAACCAAAGTCGAAAGTAGACATGACCAAATATTTGGAAAACCAAAATTTCAGGTTTGATTATTCATTTGATGAAACGTGTACAAACGAAATGGTGTACTGGTACACTGCCCGACCACTGGTTGAATGTATATTTGAAGGAGGAATGGCAACTTGCTTTGCTTATGGACAAACTGGCAGTGGCAAAACTCATGTAATATTATTTTACTATATAAGTATTGCTAGGTATTGTAATTAACTAATAAATAATGATATGTTATGGCAGACTATGGGTGGAGATTTCACTATGGGTAAAGCACAAGATACAAGGAAGGGAATTTATGCCTTAGCAGGTATCTATATGTTATAACTCATTTATTCAATATATATATACTTCTTTATCTGAATAGATTTTTTTAAAACATTTTCCGGCAACTAGTTGCATTATAATAAAAGAGTTTGAATATGGTTACCAAAGAATTAAAATTAACTGATTTAATAATATTTATATTCGCCTGAGTATATAAAAAACTAAGTCCAAGTGCCCAAGTATATGTTTCTTACCATTAGTTGAATTTAATTATTACTTGCAACATATTAAGAGCACAAAGTGGTTTATGTTATGAATTATAATATAAAAAAAATGCTAGATCAGAGCCAGATATACATTACACGTTTCTCATAGAATGATATGTTATAACATAAATTCATACATTTATCATCAGTATTGCTTCACTTACAGCTCAAGATGTTTTTCATTTACTTCAAAAACCCACATATCGTCATCATAATCTTGATGTTTACGCAAGTTTTTTTGAAATCTACAGTGGCAAGGTTGGTTAAAATATTTTTGGTTTTAAACATTTTTTATTGTAATATCAGGATATGAAATTAGCATAAATTTATAAAAAAAAATTGGCATGTGTTGTGTAAAATTAAAATTCCAAGGTTTGAAAAATTTTGCCATTTTATAGATTGGGAAAACTGTTATTGTACAACGAGCCAAACATTTAGGAACCATAAGGTTAAAATAATTCTACGCACTTGTTATTTTTATTACAGGTGTTTGATTTGCTGAACAAGAAATGTCGGTTGCGTGTATTGGAAGATGGTAGACAACAAGTACAAGTTGTTGGATTACAAGAAAGAAGAGTAACCTCAATTGAAGAAGTTCTACAACTCATATCTGATGGAACAAGATGCAGGTTTAATATGTTTGTTATTTGGCAAGATACTTAAAAGCTTTTGCTCAGTAGTCGCTAAATAGGTTGTCCTATTTGCACTTAAATAGAAAAACTAAAAAATGGTAACAAACGATATATTGTTGCATGTAAGTGGCACAAGGTGTGGTAAACCACAGCAAATAAAGCATTAAATGTTTTAACTGTTAATGTGTCCTGCTGCAAAATATTTTGATTAATTTGTAGTTATTTTTAAACAATTCAATAATATCCGGTTGAGTATATTCTCTGTGGCAAACAAACCATGGTTAATATTAAATGACAAATATATATATTTAATGCAGGACTTCTGGAGTAACGTCAGCCAATCAGCATTCATCTAGGTCACATGCAGTTTTTCAACTGATACTAAGACGAAGTGGACCCCGACAGTTATTACACGGCAAATTCTCTCTCATTGACTTAGCTGGTGCGTTCAATTCATTTCTGCCGATGAAGTCGTTCATTAAATTTGCACTACCCATATATATATATATATATATAATAATAATATACTTTAATGTTAATTAAGTTGTATTATTAATTAGTTTTACATCAATTTAAACCCACCATCCTATCCCAAGACCCAAGCACATATATGCTTCAACCCCTCATCACCAACTTTCAAGTAACTTACTTGACTTTGAATTATAAAGATAAAGAATAATATAATGAATGAGTTGACTTTAAAGGTTTTTTTAAATAAGTGATTTGTGTGCTGTGTTTACTTATCCACTTAACAAGTACCACTTCAACGAAGGTCAAATCTAATAATCACCATTCACCATCTTACTCAATTTATTTGATGTACACAAACCTTGAACTTTAGTTGATATGTGTATGATATGTATTAATAAAATATGAACTTACTTTAACACTTAAATAATGATTGAACAAACAGGTAATGAAAGGGGTGCGGACACGACAAGTGCTGATCGTCAAACCAGGGTAGAAGGTTCGGAAATTAACAAAAGTCTTCTTGCATTGAAAGTTAGTGTTTTATCATATTCATCTGAATCCTAAGTGCAACTATCTAATGTTTAACCAACGATTTTTTAGATTTTGTATTTTTTCATATTTTCTACTTATAGTTAGATTTGGTCATGGATCAAGAAATTGTTTTCATACTAATGTTTTAACAGCGAATGTTTCTTTTTACTTTGACACTTTTACATTTTTAACTTACTTTATTCAAATTGTACTCATTAATAGGAATGTATCCGAGCAATGAGTCAAAACAAACAGCATCTCCCGTTCCGTGCAAGCAAACTAACGCAAGTATTGCGTGATTCGTTCATTGGTGAAAGATCACGCACCTGCATGATTGCAACTATATCTCCCGGGATTACATCATGTGAACATAGTCTAAACACTCTACGATACGCTGATAGGTAAACTTTATTACAATATAAATAGATATGAATTATCTACAGTATTATGAATGCAAGCTTCACTGTGTTTAGTAATACTTCATGCACCATGCACATAAGTTGTGGTGCCTAACTATACAAATATATTTTAAGTTTTAAGTAAATTGTGTGAAATGTCTCATTAATCATCCACAGTATATTTGTAACATAAAATTACTGCTAATATTTTATACAGTAGGGTGGGGGGAGATGGGACACCTTTTAACTCTATTTTCTTGTTCCATTTGGTAGTAAACAAAGAACATTCAAAGAATTATGAAACCGTATCCTCACGACTCCCATAAACCGTTGTTAATTGTTTAAAACACAATCAGAATACTTAGATATTATGTGCCAACGGTGTCCCATCTTCCCCCACTCTACTATATTACATTTTGATATCACTTAAAATCAAGCTCCAAAAGAAATAGTTATAATTTGTAAAAAGATCTGTTTTATTACCTGTCTACCACTTAAATACTGCATATAATTTAAGAATATCCTTTCTTGTACTCCAACGGTTTAATCATTTTTTTTATTTCTGCTCTTGCTGTTCCACTGGAATAATGGTAATTTGCATGTTTTATGTTGTCTATGAAATATATGTTGAGTGTAGAGTGAAAGATTTTCATGCAAACATCTCCCAACAAGTACGTGTTCCTGATAAACTTCCTTTAAATCTCGCCTCTAATCTTCGTAAACCAAACCGACGCACACAATCTGAATCCCGAATCCCAAGTCCACGGAAGACCGAAGTATATCCGTCTCGTCCCTTAACTGGGAGGAGAAACTTAGAAGCAGAAGATGCAATACCCGTGCATCACCCTGCTCCAAGCATTGCTCCCAGTCATAGTGATACTTGTTTGACAAACTTAAGCGAAAATGAAGAGGATAGCAACATGTTTAAAGCAGTTGTGGACAGCTATGCACATATGAGAGGATCTTTCAGTCTTCAAGCTGATCTTGATATATTGACCTCAGCTTCAGAACAAGAAAATATATTTCCTCACATTGAGTTGTTAGTTAATGATGTATTTGCATGATTTGATGTATTGCTTGTGATGTGTGTGTGTTTATTGTTGTGTTTGAAATGTGCATTAATTATCCGTTGACAGTTAACACAGGGTGACTGTTTACAGTTTAAATCTCACAAAAGAGTTGATGTTTAGAATTATAAACTCCCAGTTTTAAATTCTTGGCTTAAATTTTAAAACAATTTCAGAGTGAAGGAGTTAGCATTGGATGATGGCGGTGATGAACCTTTCAAGAAGCGACATGCTGCTGCTGGTGGGGCTGCAGGTGGTGGTGGAATGTTGGATAGAATTGATGAATCTCCACAACAAGCAGGAATGCATTCCCCCAACAACAGTGATCTCGCACTTATTAGTTCAATCTGTGTAAGTCGGCTGCTTACATTGGATGAAAAAGGAATCGATATTTAATAATTTAATATAGAGAGATAGACATCAGTTATCTGTCACCAAACAATCTTTTATAAGCAATAAGGTGTTTCTCTTTCATGTTGTTTGTAGATGAAAGAGTGTTGTATTACGGCTTCTGTAAGATGTTATAAATTTCTTCAAGTAAACTTAGTTTGATTGTTTAGGAAAATGAAATTTCTCGTGAAATGTTTGAAGTTCATCAAACTGTGTCCTCACTGCAAGAGATTGAAGAAGAAACTGTTGAATGTCACAGGAATTTTTTGCAAGGGGTGAGTTTTTGAAAGAACTTCAACTCCTGAACCCGTGGGTGCATAGCACATATCCTGCAACAATCCCATTAAAACATTTAAATTGTCACAATTAATCGTACTGTCATTAAAATAATTGAATGTGTTTCATTTCTCATTTAAAGCTGTTTGGGTGGACCAATTAATTCCAATTCCACTTTAAAACTTACAAAACATGACCGTGTTTCAAAGTTTGGTGAACCTGGTTTAAAATATGGTTGCTTGTATTACAGCCATGTACTGTTTGCAACACACTTAATTTCCGAAACAATTTACACAACGCAGTTGGAATGTTTTTAACAAATAATAATAATTAGTTTGCATAGAACTATAGTCTAAAGATACTTTAGTCCACTACGTTGAACTGTTTAAATTTTCGTTTTCATTGCCTGCTGTCAACAACTATTACAGATGTCAACATCAATGGCAGCTTCCACGAACTTGTTTAATATGACAGAAGACGTTGATTTTGATGCTGAAGGTTACGTTGCACGAGTTAAAGATCATCTTGAAACTTTTGAGCAAGAAAATAAGAAACTACTAGAAGATTTTAAAGGTGCTTTTAATATTGCAGCTTAGTAAATCCAACTTATGTTAATTTAATACAATTATCAACAGTGCTTGCTATTGTGGCATAGCACAACTGTGGTTAAGAGTGTTCACCACATAAACCATAGTATACGCGTTTGAATCTCGATGCTGCTAATATTTTGGATTGTGTGTTGGGCAGAAACACTCAACAGTAATTGCTCCAACACGGCATAAAAACAATTATGCATTATATACCCTTTTTGCATGGTCACTTTTATGCGCGTAAGTATTCGCATATTTACTCGCAAAAACAAAGTTAACACGCATAACGTCATAACGTCAAGCGTGTCATCTGCTGTAGGAGGTTGGTTGTTCCGAGTAAAAAAGTAAGGTGAAAGTACAGTTTTACTTTTAAAAGCCTAATCTTTTTCGGGTATTAATTTTATAGGTTTTCGTTGGTAATAGCACCATAAAGTATTAAAACTTATTTTATAAACTAGATTTAATAATATCGCGCTAAAATAAGCTTACTGAATGTTGATACGCGCATAAACCAATGACCATGCAAAATAACGCGGTTACCGAGTTATCATATGACGAGTTAATGCGGATCGTTATTCGCATTAACTTTTTACCATGCAAAAAGGGTAATAGTAGAAACTGTAGTGGGCTATTGTGAGCAACTAGTTAACATTTAAACCTCAAGCTTGTTCTTTCTTGGACACAATGATACTTGAGTGATTATTTTCACAAACCACATATTGTACACTTACATGTGGTATACTGTTCACACTAATTTTAACGTTTTTTAAATTTAGAAAAGTTAAATTTGTTTGAACAAACATTGCTTGAAGAAGAAGCTGTATCACAGAATATGAAGAACAAAGCTGGTAACAGGAAAGTGTGATTTATAACTGGTGGTTATTGTACATTGTACTTCAATTGACATCTAATCACCTTAGTGGCTTGGTGGTATTGTTTACCTATTACCTTCTTACATATTCCTCATACTACAGTAAATCCAGCAAGTGTTTTGATGTAAGATGTTAATTGGTTCCAACAACACAGTTCTGCTTCAAATACTTTTCTACAAAATTTAATTTTATATTTTGTTATATCAGTGCTTGTAGCAAAAAAATGCTAAAATGTTCATATTATTGTTTATAATTCATCACAGCAGATATATTTGCATGTAGGATATGATTAATGTTGCATCTCACTAACTACTGTGATTCAAGTTGCGTTTTGTTTTTTTCATTATTTGTGTGGTGCTATGCCAACCTGCTGGGCCACTTCATATAAAACAACAGTCGACCATTAAAACAAATTGGCTGACATTTTTGCCCTTCCACTACAAACCAGTGTGCTGTAGCCGAACAAGAAGGCAAACGCCTTTTCTAGTCAGACATTTTAGTTCAATCATTTCCTAAGTTGTTCCGGTAGCAGCAAGCAAATCCCGGTTTGGCGTTGACGCATTGGTTTCCAAGCGACCTTTCTATTTTCAGTTTGCTTGATACGTCGTGTAGAGTTGGGTTTATTACAGAGTATGAATTTCTCAAACAACCTCGTAATCCTTCGATGCATTACACATCGGAATAATAAGAAACCAGCATATCAACCTTGAAATATTTGAATGAAATGTCTACTTCTATACTTATTTTAAATGTATCAGAAAAACTGTTTTTGCATTACACGTTTTCATACATCTGTGACTTGGTGTGTGATAGTGTTAAGTATTAAATAAATTCCCGTGATGCTCATGAAGTGGTTAATTGCAGTTTTTGGTCGTGTTAGTCGTTTGATGGTGTGACGTCATACTTGTTCGTTTTGCACAAGCTGCTTGTCGGACTGTCGGAGAAATTAAAATATTTTAAACATGCGAATACTGTTTGTTACGCATTAAGTGTTACGGGGCGTGGCACTGTTCAATAACAGTATAAATATTAAACGATTATAAATATTAAACGAATAGTTTTGTACACTGATGGTACACTAAACTGATAACTGCATTCGACCCAGAAGGATAATTTATATTTTAATTTAAAAAGTGATTAAAAGTTATGGATAATTACTCAAAGTATATTGGTTAACTGCTTAACCTTTATTTAATTTGGCTTGACCTGAAACTTGGCCTAAAAGTGGCATTTTTAAGCCCAAGGACGTATTGTGGCAATTACGACAACGCTAAGCTCAGCAGTGCGACAAGATTCACCAAATAAAGCTTGGTGCGCGTTTGGTTGTGCGTGTTGCTGTATTTGGAAACGAGATCCAACGTAGAGTTTCGTGCCATAAAACATGATTTAACAAATTTAGTCTCGGTTGTTTTGAACTATCACATTAATCACGAAGATGTAGCATAGTTAGTAGAGGTTTTTCATATTCGTGTTAAAAATGGGCGGTGTCTGCATACGTTGGAGAAGCCTTGTTGTGGATGATTAATATTTGACTCCCATTTCGTTACTTCAATGCGGAAGTGGTGAGTCATAAATCAGTCAGAACTGTATTTCTCGTCACCGACTTTTCATTCTCACAGAATCAGCAATATAGATGAAATGACGTCATTTAATTGGTTTAACGACAAATTATTGAACACTAGTATTCCAGTATGTACGAAATCATTGATTCGAAATAACAGTTCGTACTTTAAAGGTTTGCTACTTTGACGACCGAAGTGAATTTATTTCTCGTTTTACTTAAAACAACTAAACCTTACAGAGTACACATGTATGGCTGTAATGTTAATTATGTCCCGTGGATTGTTTAAAAAGTACGTTTCAATAAATCCTATAAGTTTCTTAGAATAAACAAATTAGCGCAAACCTTTGTTAGATAAATAACAAACATTAACGTGTGGATCGTGTAGAAGAACAACACAAATTAACCGATTAAGCGAATCTTCGGGTTTAACTATCCCTCCTGCTGCTCGGTCGCTTGTTGTTGTTGTTGACTTGCTTCAGCTACTGCATCATTCACAATGTCACTTGAAATCTTTTCAGCTTCAGCAACTTGCTGTTCGTCTGCTTGCTTCGCTTCTTCCTCAATTTTGTTTTCCACCTCCTGGACAGTCTCTGAAGCTTTGCCGTTTGCTTCTTGCTGTGTATCTTGGGCTTGGTTTCCGTCTTGTTCTTGCTTATTTTCCTCCTTCGCTTCTGCTTTGGCTGCGCTCTTTCCACATATCGACCCCATGTTAAATAATTAAATAAAACGGTCACAAATCAGGTTTGCCTAAATTTTGACAGAAACAAATGGAGTATGCAAAATATATGATCCCTAAAACTACACATGCAATGTGAAATGTATAAGTTTGCTACATACATTTTACTACATACTATTATGATTTAGTAATTATTCAAAAACAATCAACCAATGTATTTCTGAACATTTTTTGCGGCATTTATCATATTGACACGTCAATCATATTTATATTTTTAAAATGTAGAATTAGGAATATTTTGCACTAAATAGTCTATTCATTCAATAATTGATGATGAACAGCTTAGCCAAGGACCGACCGCTTCACTGCAAGCAAATACATTGCTCAGTCTCTCAAACATATGTCACATAACTTTCTCAATAAAAAAGCCAGTTGCTATATTAAAATTCAAACTTTCTGAACAAATAAATGATATTTATATGAAGTATGTCATATGGTTAATACTAATTTAGCGTTAATATTATGCAGAAATACGTTTCCAACAATTGGTAAAGCAACAATCTGTTGCGATTGTGGCGGTTCTAATAAAATATTCACGAACCGTGACTGTTTGGTTGCCAGTTTGTCGCGCTGGGCTGTCTCCTGCTCTCCCTTGCGACTAGAAATACGTGCTATAGTAGACAGTTATAAAGATGGATCGGTTTGGAACCAATAACTTAGTCCACTTGCTACTTAACGAACCTATATATTTATGTTTCAAAACTTTGTGAAATACAAGCTTGACACGCGAAACTTGTGGATATGTTTACGATGCTTAAAATCTTAGTACTGTCTTGGTTTTCACTTGTGTAATTCAAGTGCTTCCCAACGACACTTGACTATTTGAAGAACCGCTGTATTTTCATCCTATTTACCAAGCCAAGCACAACCTGCAACCACATCCTCGCACCCAGCCATGGAAGGTTACACCCTGAACTCGTCTGCAACTCCTGGCATTCTTGTTTAAAATACGTGACCTATCTCTCGTTTTTACTACGCAACAACCTTCATTCTCTCATAGCGCAATATAAATTACACACTGTTTACAAACAGCCGCCTACAGTATATACAATGGCTGCCGTTTTGCTTGCTTAACGCCTGTCTGCTGCGTTGCTTACACGTTTGTGTCCGGTAGCAGAGCCAGCATCGTGCGCACTTAAATAATTTCCTATTGCGTTACTGAGAAAAAGTCGAATATTGCACTCCGGTTGACAACAATACTTGCATGAGTGAGCAGCTTAACGAGATTTCTAAAGATCACGTCACTCATGCGGTTGAATAATATGAGAGAATGAATTCAAGACAGCAGTAACGCAAAGCGTTTCTAAAACATGATTTACAGACATGTTTATGGCTTTCTGATTAATGCCTATAGAAGCGACACGTACTTGTAAAGTGGTGGTTCGCATCACTAGCGCATACACTGCAATTTTATAGCAGTGTTTGTAAATCACTGTATAATTAGATCCAAACATGTTTTCATATTGGTACAACTGAACAAACTAAAACTACACTTACACATTATTTCAAATGTGACTTTCTTTTATACGGATCAGTAAAACATTCAACAACGCAGATAACGAACATGCTCAACGTAAACAGTTAAAGGAATGCACCTGTAAACCGACGCGGTTAATTTTGTTTACTTCATCACCGCCTCGGGCCACTACATGAGCAGCAAGCGCAATAAGTAAAAGAAACTTTCGAATCTTAACTGTTTTCCTTACGGACGTTTTTCTTTCGTTTCGAAAGTAGTTGCAATTCTCTCACCGCGAAGGGAACAAAATATTAAATTACCTTAATTCCCCAATGAGTGTTAGTAATTTGATGATGGAATATTAAAGTAATATTGGCTCTAATTTTCTTTTTCCTACGGGGAACGTTACGCCGATGTTGATAAATATAGGAAACCTACACTACCTTAAACCGCATGTTTGGATGGGCTGGTCGGAAGTTCAGACGCGAGACTGATTAATTTAATTGTCTTTTCAGACACCGACAAACCCTCTAAATAGGACACGATATTTTGTACTTGATACATGTAATCCTGAACGTCAAATAATGAAGCAATAAGACCTAAAAGAGAATCTAGTTGGTTAATACGCATTTGTAATTCGACACTTACAAATCTATTGGGAGTTGTGTCGACATTACTACCATTCATAAACGAATACATATATACTACTAAGATAATAAAATATCATTGCAAATCAAATAATGTGCTTATCTACATATTACATTGCGTTTTATCCGACGCTACCAGCTCAGCATTTGTCCTTGATATATAGTAGGGTGGGGGAAGATGGGACACCTTTAGCACATAATTTTGAACAATTAACAACGGTCTATGAGAGTCATAAGGATACGGTTTTATAAACCCTTGAATGTTCTTTGTTTACTACCAAATCGGACAAGAAACTAGTATGAATAGGTGTCCCATCTAACCCCACCCTACTATACATGTATATCACGCCGTACAGAAGACGGGATAAACAAGCATTTATAATTTTTTCTTCAAAATTCGTAAAATATGCACAAATATCTTTAACAAATACTGCTTTCGAATCTTGAAGTAGTAAGATTTGATCCCGTTTCATGTATTAATCAATGTATATATGTACACATTGTTATTAATGCCAGCAAATAACAAAATATGCAAAACTAAGCAAATGAACATGTAAGTCTGCTTATCTGTAAAACGTAAAGTGTCGCATACATTTTTAACTCTATAATTACAGTTTAATAATATGGCTTCTTTATTAAGCTACGCTGTAACTTTGTGCAAAAATGATAAAAAATATGTGCAGCGTCATCACTTGGCTTCTAAACTGCCATCGGATGTCGCTTCATCAAGTATAAGACTGTCTGTAGAGCATACGGGTGTATTATCATAGTTTTACTCAGGTATTATGGTGATGTAGGCTACGAAACTAAACAATAACCACAGAAATACTTCATAAATACGTAAACATATATTTAGGTATCCATGGTAACATACACATTCTTGGGCAAGACACTTAACTGTACTTTCTCAAACTGAGTCGGCTCTAAGAGGTTTCCAAATTATCAACCATACAGGAAACAAGAGAGCACAGCTCTAATGAATAAGCAGGTACTCTAATTAACATGATTTTAATTAACAGAGGGGTTTTCGTTCAAATACTTGCTGAATAATTTTAAACTGTTATAATTTTGTAGTTTGTGAATTTGAATCACCAATCCAGTATTGTAGTTAAATGAAATAGAATAATATATTTTACACAGCTCAATTTTATCTAAAAAAATTAGATCCGTGAAAAAAATATGTACATGGGAAAAATAGGAAGATGTCAATAATTAGGGATAAAATCCACCAAAAATGCTTTAAAATTAAAGTAATAAAGTTTACATGACAAAGAAACTAGCAGAGTCATTTAGTTTGGGTAGGGTAAATACAAGCTGCATAATATTTCTTAAAACATGTGATGGTTTTTGGGTGATACCACAAATTAGTAATACCATAACTTTGAATGAATGAATGAATGTTACTTTGTGGGTGATTAATTTTTTTAGGGGATTTTTTTTATGTATGGCTGATAATTTGAACAACCCATTGCTGTTAAGTGTCTTGCCCAAGGACACATACGCCCACAATGGTAGCAGCGACGAGCCTTGAACCCATTACCTATGGGTTACAGGCAGGCGCGCTAACCACTATGCCACGGCGCCGGTCAAACTTTATTAATTTACAAGAAATATATTAAAACACACACAAAGTTGTATAACAATTCTATTATTAGAAATACACATAAATAATATTGTAGCCTTCGCCTTGAAAATCAAGTTTTAAAATTCTGTGTCTTGCCCTACCGGCTACTGCTACAGATTTTAACATGTTACCTACAGTATGTCATTGTATTTCTATTAGGAATTGGTAATGTTTGAACAATAATGGGTATTGTTAAAAATCAATTGATGAATATTGTATCCTACAAATGCATATAAACTTGTAATAATAGAAAATTAATAATAATTTTGAATAAAGTTTATATTTTTGCCACAAATTAGGTATTACTATTATATATTTAACACAAGCAATTTAAGTTGGTTTGACTGAATTTCGAATATATGTTCCATACATTATCTTGTTAATATATTAGTATATCATGTTTCAATAACCCCTGTGGTATAATGTTTCGAATTAAAAACAAACCCTACAAAGTTTGGGCAATAAAAACCGGCACAACTACAAAGCGAGGAGAGACAAGACAAAACATTAAAAAAAAATTATATTATTAGTTTATGCAACTTGTAGTTAACCTAATATGCAACTTACAGTTAACCGACTGTGCTAGTTTCTTCGCCAAAAAAGCTTATATATACTGTGTGATTTTAAAACGGTATTTTTGCAAGATCACCCATAATTGTTGTGTTTATTAGATATTTTAAGGTAATTGTGTATAATTAGTGAATTTTTTTTCACCAACTTCTTGATTAGAGATTAGAATTTTGTTATGATATCTTATTCTTACCAATACCTTGTAACTTACCTCTTCTTCATAAGATAACACAAAAAACACGCAGCAGAAGCGACCAGCAAAGCAAACTAATTTGTGGGAAACCCTCGAACTGTGTGTGCATTTACTAATAAACCACTGAAGGTGCATGCTTATGAAGAGCTTTTGAGGAAATTGCAAAATATAAACCAGGTATGACCGTTTTGTTGAATTCAATATAGTTGTTAATCAGTGTTTGACAGGGTTTGCTGTTGCCAGAAGATCTATTTCACACCACTATTATAGCCCAGTATGATATCTAAACTTCTAAATGTAACCTTGCTAATATTGATTTCTTTATGCTTTATCCACATGCAATGTCTATATGATTAACCACAGTATGCATTATTACCATTGGCCTTCATCCGCAAAGTTACATTTGCAGCAACTCATAATCGGGCACGAGGTGTATGAAACAGTAAATCTGTATTATAACAACAACTCCGGGTGAGTCGCCATATGTTGGGTTTCATTTGCCACACTTTTTAAATGACACTTTTCCCATACTTTAATTAAAAATTTCCCGATGGTTGTTTTACTATGTGGGAGGTGTAGCTTTATCGGTTCTTTAAAAAAAGGATTGCTATTGCAAAAGTGCTTCTTAAAAATCAGTTTCTTTATATGGTCAGCTTATGAGTTACCATGAACGTAACTTTTTCGTGATTGTTTTTCTCTGTATGGCTGACAAGTTAGACAACCCATTAGTGACCACTGAGTTGGGAGTAATTGAATGTAACTCTGTGGCTATTGTTTAGATTTCATACATCACCATAATACACTCTTATGCTCCACAGGCATTCTTATACTTGATAAAGCAACCTTAGATGCTGAATCTGAAAGATTGGTGAAAAATTGATCTTGTTATGGTTAATTGTACAGTCCTTGTGATAGCCCACTGTGCAAGCATGCTTAAAAATGCTGATGTCATTGCGGTTAAGAAGGGGGGAGGGTTGTTGAGGTGAATTATTAACTTATTGTGTAACATGTTTTTAACAACTGTCATTTTATTCTCTTTGTTGTTTGATTAATTTGAGCTTCGATATTATATTGGAAGACACAAACAAAAATTATGTTGTTTTATGTACAGTGGAATTTTGTCATTTTATTTATCTGTAATTAAAATGTAATTGAAATTATATCTGAAATTTCCCAGTGTTGAACTTATAATTTTATCTTGGTTGCATAATATATGTGCATATTATAAACAACTGTAAAACAACTTAAGTTTTTGTAGGTTGGAAACCACAAAGATTTTAAAAAGAAAGAAGGAATTTACATGGAGTTTATAGAACTACGAGAATGGAATGAGTGATTTGTGTACCTAATGAACAGAGTCTTTCAATCTTCCGCATATGTAACAAAACACACATGTTCTCCATATGTTTTTTTTCTAGGGGTAAGAGCGATTGGTCTTAGTCTGCGTCCTATACATAACATACCAGTTTTTATCCTAGGTAATTGTCAGGACCAAAATAATAGCCTTCATAACAACGTTACCGTAAAGATATTTTGGTTGTTTAAGTTTAAATCTATTTTGTTAAAAGACCTGACTTAGTTGTGGTTTAGCACA
The DNA here is from genome assembly GCF_009617815.1 of Ciona robusta. NCBI lineage: Eukaryota > Metazoa > Chordata > Ascidiacea > Phlebobranchia > Cionidae > Ciona > Ciona robusta. The sequence continues at coordinate 1,559,736 of NC_143242.1, read as the reverse complement.
CCATTAATTGAATGATATATTTTTGATATTATGAACACATTAAGCAAATAACTCTGCTATTACAATCCCGCATCATGTTTGCTCTGTCCTGACATACCGTGTGCTTTAACAAGATAGTAAATTACAAACAACATAAAATCAAAATGATGGCAGCACTAAGCAAATGTTAGTTTAGTAGAATGAAAGCTCTTGGGAATTGATACTGCATAGCTATGTATGTGCTGTGTGGTAAGTTGTCGGTTATCTTATAATACGTGGTAAGCAGTAAACGATTGACCTTTTAAGCTGTGTACTTGATATAAAGACATGGGTGGTAAGGTTGTATTGAGCAAAGTAACATGTGCTATTATTACAATTGTTGTCATCCTAGTAATAGGTAAGTATTTGACTGTAACATATAGTGTATTTTTAATATATGTAAGATATAACGCCTTCCGTTGCCCCACCATGTGAAGATAAATACGTTATATTCATTCATTCATTCATAGGAAACTGCAGTTGGGCATTAGGGTATGCGGATAAACCAAGTTTGCATAAGAGGCCTGAGGTTTTGTTTCCAACCCAGTAGGTTCATATGTCGATAATTGTTTTGGTCCCATCAAAATGTTTATCCCACAAATATTTTAATGTAAATATATTTTAATCTTTCAGTTGCAGTTGGTTTGCTAGCGGGGTTACTTGGTAAAACTACAACCGTGGTTGAATATGCTACAACAACAACAATGGTGACAACCAGCAATACAACATCTTCTGTTACTGATGCTACCAGCAATCCACTGGCAGGGCCGTGGAAAGATATAAGGTTGTAAATATATTTTACCTGCATGTTTTTTATGAATGTCTTTTGTTGCTATATTTTTAACTCTTTCCCATTTGCCTTCTCTTCAATGTTTTACTAGCTTGTTTACCGCAATTAAAAGTTACTTTTAGCTCTTTAAAACAATTTTATTGCAGAAAATAGGAGTTATTATTAAGTTATATATATTTAAAAACAAAAGGTATTATTAAAAATAGTAGTTATATTAAATTAGGGTAAAATGGGACACTTAAGCATATATTCCTAAATATTTTCAAAATCAAAACAGATGGCGGTTTTTGGGTAATACCACAAAATAGTACTATCATTTCTTTATTAATTAACAACAATTCAAAGGACTTATTTAGCGATTCGCACAACAGGTGAAATTTTACAAATTGGAAAAAGCACAAGATAAGACGGGACAGTGTAAAATCCTTGCTAATTTTGCTTAATAAGTGCATTTACTATTAGGAAACATGAAAATAATACTGTACACTTTGAAAATCAAGTTTATACATTCTTTCCCTTGCCCTGCTGATATAGTTTATTATTAAATTAAATGCAAACCTTTTTTTTACCTTGCTTAAAATATACTGTTTCTATTTCTTAAAATATACTGTTTCTATTTTTTTCTATTTATTTTTTAAATATTTAAAAACAGTTATCAGCTTGAACGCCGTTTTATAAAGTCAGAATAATACTCTCAAATATTTCTGTAACTTTTGTTTCCTGATTATCATTAAACAAGGTCTGTAAAAAGAAAATTAAAAAAGTCTTGTCTGAAAAAGTGTCCTACCCCACCCTACTATATATATAAGAATTAAAAATTATTATAAAGTTATATAGGTTATTAAATAAAATCATTACGAAAATGTCATTGTTATCAGGTTACCACCTTACCTGGTACCATACCACTATATGGTGGATTTGCAACCAAACCTTGAACCAGACATTAATGGGAAGTACGAGTTCAATGGCACAAGCAATGCTCACTTTCATGTGGTTAACACTACCAAGTTCATTTATATTCATAGTAATAAACTGGACTATAATGAAGTGGTGGTATTGGACAAGGATGTAAGTGTATAAGTCACTTTTGACATACCACAATGTGTATAAATGCGACAAATGACTAATGTTTTATCATTGATAAGCTTAAGTGTTTAATATTGGTTTAGTGGCCATGATTTCACCAATAGCGCGTTTTTATGACTGTCATGTTGCTTCTGATTCCTTTCCCTGCTTTGTTTTAATTAATTTGATCTTTACTACTGTAATCTAGGAAATAAGTCAAAATTGAAAAGAAAGTTGTATTGAATAAATGAATGAGTGAAACTTATTTGTTCTCGCATTGGAGGATTAGGACAGTCGTTACAACAAGGGTGTTCTGTTTCATACATCTCGTGCCTGCTTAAGAGTTACCACGAATATAACTTTGTTGGTGATTGTTTTTCTGTACGGCTGACAATTTAAAATAAACATCCGTTGGAGCAGAAACTGTTAACTAAAAAGAATATAATTTTAAACCAGAAAATACAAAATAATAATTAAAATACTATCATCCCATATTATAATTCTTATGTAATTCTACATATTCCTGTACAAGTTAAACCTTACGAAAAAGTTATAAAATAGTAAAAAAAGGTTGTAAAAAGATTTATAGCTTTAGAATATGTGATTCCTCTCTAACAGAACAAGGAAGTCCCGATTACACAGCATTGGCTTTACGATGTGAATCAGTATTTGATCGTTGAGATGCAAGAAGGTTTGGTGGAAGGAGCAAACTACACGCTACATACAAAATTTGTTGGTGAATTGGCAGATGACCTCACCGGGTTATATAGGAGCACATATACTAATAGTCATGGGGATGAAGTGTAAGTTATTTGCTTGTATGTGGCTCAAATACAAGGTCCTCCACAAGGACCACCACATGAAATATAATATTTGAATATGTTCCTTTTTCTTTCAATTACATCCTAATTTTTGGAGTAGAGAGAATACAGTTATACATTTTTGTAAATATTCTTTGTTTACTACCAAATGGGGCAATGGACAGAATAAAAGTATGAACCATTTAACCCAGGGGTTCTTAAACTTTTTGAAACACGCCCCCCCCCCCCCCAATGAAGATCTCAACAAACTTGCGCCCCCCCTTTTTGTTAAATTATCACAGTGGTGTTCAATTAATTACTGTCATGATCCACCACAGCCAAACCTTGACATATTGGACATGCTTTAAACCGCACCCCCTTGGTTGACTGTATCTGTATTATTGCGTAAAACACATTTTCGCGATCATCGCAAAAGTGAAATCAAATAACCGTTCCGTTTACTTTTGCGTCATAGTTTAGCCTTATATTTGCCATGTTTTTCTTAGCCAGGTAGACTGTTTGTTACGAAATAATAGGGATTCATTGCATCATTATAGCGATTGTTTTGTCTGGCAATTAATTAAGACATAATAGCAATTCAGACTTAAAGGTTTGCTATTTTAATTTAACTTTTGCGTGCGTTGTATTTAAGCCCTTTGAACACCACTGTAATAAGACATATAACACTTTATTTTATAGTTTTTCGCGCCCCCCTTCCAAGTGTTACACGCCCTCCTAGGGGTCGCGCCCCCCAGTTTAAGAACCACTGATTTAACCCAACCTACTATATATGGACCCAACTTATTTCCTCTATATAGACACTTAAAAACTTAATTACTAGATATTAAAAACGTGATTTTCCTATTACTTATGGGCTGCTTTAAACCATCATAGAACAATAGCTGTGTCTCAAATGCAACCCACCGATGCAAGGAAATCGTTCCCTTGTTTTGACGAGCCAGCTTTGAAAGCAACATTCGATATTTTTCTCTGGCATAAGGACCCCAACTTTGCTCTTTCTAACATGCCTTTTGTGATGACTACAGTAAGATATTTGTGTTTAATTTACCAAACAGTATATGGAATATTAGCATCTCATTTTTAATGTAAAAAGATTTTTTTAATTGACGCTCTTTTCCACACCTTTTATTAATAGTGTTTGTTTAATGTCGTTTTGCTGTTGATTTCCTTTTCTTTGTTGTTCTAATAATATGAACTTTGCCATCAAATTCAAAGAGATGAATAAACATTTATGATATGATATTCCAGGATCAATACGAGGGCTGGAAACGAACAGAGTTTCAACGAACGTTCCGGATGAGCACTTACCTTTTGGCATTTGTTGTCAGTGAGTTTGGTTACGAGCACAGTTCCACAGCAGGGACTCCACCTGTTCAGGTAACGAAACTTTTACTTTTGTTTGACAGAAAGCATGGGGAAAAAAATTGGAAATGGTTTTAATTAGAGCATTAGTTAGATAGATTCAAAAATCTTTTTATTCAAAAGTAATTTCCTGTAGAGTAGTATTATTTTTTCGTGCTAGTGAATTGAATGAATGTGATTGAATGTAGCCTACTTTATCCTCGCGTTGCCCGAAATTGACAGTCGTTAAACAGAGGTGTTATATTTCAAACAGCTCTTGTCAGCTTACGAGTTACCAAGTATGTTACTTTGTGAGTGATTTTTTTTTTGGATTTTTCTGTTTTTTATGTGTGACTGACAATTTGGACAACCCATTAGTGACCACTAGGTTGGATCAATTGCTGTTAAGCGTCTTACCCAAAGACATATATACCCACAATGGTAGCAGCGACGAGCCTTGGACCCATTACCTTTGGGTTATAGGCAGGCGCGCTAACCAACTGTGCTATTGGGCCGGACAATTCCTTCTCACTTATGTTTTACAATATGTAATGTTACAGAAGATTTTAAGTTTTTAACTAATTAAGCCGAATCTTTGTTTTAGACTCGTATATATGCAAGACCAGAGCAAGTGATCAACAAGAATGTTGAATATGCAAAGAACATTACCCCTACCATACTGGAGTATTATGAAACTTACTTTGATGTGGCTTATCCATTACCAAAATCAGGTTAGTTCTGTTACAATTTAATATTTAATGTGGTAGTACATGGAGTAAATCATTTATAAATGTAATAAACTTACAATAAATATAAATCAAATGCTTTTAATTGAATCAGCTGTTTCAGTTACCTTGTTCAGCACTAGCATTCACAGTAATAAGATCTGTCAATGCCCTTCGAGGATATACAAGTTATATATGTGGTTACTCGAAAGTTGGCATATAGTGTCTGAAACAGAACACTTGTATTATAATGAATGACATTGACCCATAGGGAAAATAAGTCCCTTTATTCATGTTATCTTATCTTAATACATCTGCAGATCAGATAGCTATCCCAGATTTTGCCTTGGGTGGGATGGAGAACTGGGGTTTAGTGATGTACAGGGAAACGGCATTGTTATACAATGAAGCTATTAATTCAGCTTACAATAAACAAAGGGTGGCAAATGTTATTGCTCATGAACTCACACATCAGGTTAGCATTGTTAGGTTTGTTTTATAGTTATATTTAAAACATCGAAAGACATCTTGTGCAATAACTTTTAGCATCGAAGCCCTAAATGTCTTCTATATCTCTTATTAAAAAAAAATCCAAAAACATTGTTACGGCAGGCGAGGATCGAACCCGGGATTTGTCAGATTTGTCAGATTTGTCGAGACAGCGGTTATACAGTTATACAGTTTGGGAGGGCATGTGTTTGAGTCTTGGTGAGATAAGGAATCCACACAATGATTGACACCAAAATTGATTGAATCAAACTATTACTATTTAAGTGGGGACGCATTAAAAGCACTGCTCTCATACCTTATTATCATTAATCGTAATAAAACATTATTTTTAGTTAAACATCACATGAATAATATTAACTTCTAACATTACATAACTAATGCGTGATTACAATTTGTCCAAATTCACGAAAACAAATATTTCTAAACGATAGTATAGTAGTTACAGTTAACTTAATGTAATGGTGACAATGTTACAGAAACATAATTTTTTATCAATTTTTAAATGCGATGTTATTCATAACAGTAACCTTAAACCTATTTAAATTTTAAGTAGTTGATTACAAAAACTCTTTTTACCATTGCTAACTTGACCATTATTTTTCTATGCCTTTGTGCACTGAGTAAACATATAACCTATACCAACATATACCTATATCTCTATCACTAGTGGTTTGGTGACCTTATAACTCCACTATGGTGGGATGAACTGTGGTTAAACGAAGGGTTTGCTTCATTCATTGAATACGTCGGCACTGATCATGTGGAACCATCATGGAGAATGGTACGTCTACATAAAGGAAGCATTGTTGTGGAAAAAAAGAAACTGTCATTGCTTCCACTCAAAAACTAGTTTTTGTGTTATTTTGTCTATTATTCTTTGTGGGTGAGGTCCTTGTCTAGGACATAGGGTTTAGGCCAGATTTGGCCCATTGCCCCAACACCGCATCTTGCCCAAGGACACATACGCCTATCAGTGCTAGTACCGCTGTCGAGCATCGAGCCTAGGAATACTTTGGTTACGATGCAGGCGCCTAAAACGCTGTGCCAAACATTTGTGTTTAATAATATTAAGTTATAATTAAGCTTTTTTAAACTTTTTACAGTTTAATTTACCAAAATGTATAACTGTTTATTATTGTTTAATACTTTAGGTGTTTTTTGGCTGTAAAATTGTGTTTTAGGTATTAATTCACAATTGTTTTCTTTAAGTTATTATGCTATGCAATTAACATTAGGTATCATATTAAAATTTTCACTTTTAATAGTTTAAATATTATGTAATATCAAATGTTCAAAGCGGTTTATTTTCATTCTGCAATAAACATACTTACACAGATGGACCAGTTTGTTTTGATTGATTTGCATGACGCATTAGCTGTTGATGCACTCACAACATCAAGGCCAATAGTTGCAGAAAATATTGAAACACCCGATGACATAAATGGTTTGTTTGACGACATAAGTTACAGTAAAGGAGCTTGTATCATTCGCATGATCCACCAGTTTACTGGGGAAGAAGCATTCAAACTTGGATTAAAGGTAAATACATCATAAAGTTAATATATGTAAAAATATAAATGTTAGATAAATACATAAATGTGGGGTCATAGGCCGACTCTTGGCTAAATCTCAGTTTCCATGACATGTCTGATGTAGTACCTCACCTATAGTGATCATAAATGAAGAATAAACACATCGTAAAAACTTTATTATAACTTGGTTTAAAAAGTACTACTTAGTATTTGGTTTTGTTTGCAGAATTATCTGGAACAGTTTGCTTATGGACCTGTTGACCATAATCAGTTGTTCACATATTGGGAAAATGTGAGTGTTGAAAATCTATTAATATTTTAAAGCTTACTGTGATAAATTCTGTGAATTTGGTACTGAACTAATGCTCATGAAGTTAAACAACTATCAAAACGAAATAACATTCAGGATTAAGCGCTACGAAATACGTAAAAATCAAATCCAACACATAGCTTCAAATCCAACACATAGCTAAAAAAGAGATATAATTTGCTTAAAATATCACCAGTCTCTTACTGAAATAGAATGATTTTAAAGCTATTTAAACTTTTATTTAACGTGTATTTTTTTAAAGACTTAGATTATGACATAAAGTCTGTTTGTGTATTTCCAGGCAATCCTTGCAACACAGGGTTCAACAAACCCTCCAGGGGGGTTTATAACAGCCATGGATACCTGGGTTTTACAGATGGGTTACCCTGTGGTTAATATGACTCGAGACAAAGATGTTCCTAACAGAGCAACTGTTCAACAACAGCGGTTTCTACTTGACCCTCAAGCTGATATAACACAACCTTACAATCCATTGAAGTAACTATATTAATTATATTAACATTCTTATATTCAAGTAACTATAATATTTTAATATTAATTATTTAGGGTGGTATGCAGAAGATATAATTAAATTTCGGAGTAAGCCATTACTAAACTTCTACGATCCAAAGCAGGTTTTTTTGAAACGGCCCCGACTCTGTTAAAACTTATAAAAGGATCCAACACAATTTATTTCACCTGGATTTACAGAAATCAATCTTATATCGCGTTACCAACTCTGAATAGGAAACCGGGGATACTTCGGACGCGGGGATAGTTCGATCATGTACATGACACAATAGAGCATTGTGATATTATTTTTAACAAATCTTAATGTTTCCATTACAAAGCAGCATACTGTATTATCTATACCAGATGAGCCACTACTACATTATTTATACTATGCCTGGTAGCAGAAGTAACAGAAAGCAGCATACTGTTTGGGGGCATGGGTAGTTCAACCGATTAGTTCAGTGGTTCTTAAACTGCGGGGGGCGCCCCCTAGGAGGGCGTGTAACACTTGGAAGGGGGGCGCGAAAAACTATAAAATAAAGTGTTATATGTCTTATTACAGTGGTGTTCGAAAGGCTTGAATACGACGCACGCAAAATTTAAATAAAATAGCAAACCTTTAAGTCTGAATTGCTATTATGTCTTAATTAATTGCCAGACAAAACAATCGCTATTATGATGCAATGAATCCCTATTATTTCGTAACAAACAGTCTACCTGGCTAAGAAAAACATAGCAAATATAAAGCTAAACTATGACGCAAACGTAAACAGAACGGTTATTTGATTTCACTTTTGCGTTGATCGCGAAAATGTGTTTTACGCAATAATACAGATACAGTCAACCAAGGGGCGTGGTTTAAAGCATGTCCAATTTGTCAGGTTTGGCTGTGGTCAATTATGGCAGAAATTAATTGAACACCACTGTGATAATTTAACAAAAAAGGGGGGCTCAAGTTTGTTGAGATCTTCATTGGGGGGACGTGCTTCAAAAAGTTTAAGAACCCCTGGATTAGTTAAAATAAAAAAGTTAGTTCAACAGAAATATCTACTTTTTAAGATTTTGGTTGTAAGGGTATAGTTCGGTCGCTGATACACGAAAGTAATTCTTTTGCGGTGAAGTCGTAGTTTAGAAGCAACACTTCAATAAGCAAATGTAGACTTTGAGCAGGAGTTAAACAGTCAGCTATGTTTTTGGTTTTTTATGTCACCACGTGTCTGGGAATACGTCGGACAACATGCCCGGGTTGGTAAATGCATTATATTGTATGCTCACAATAGTTCTAAATCATTAAAAAATAGTAAGAACGTTTAAAAGAAAGGCGACAGGCGAGTATGCTTCAAGCAAAAACACGTCTGAACCATCTCCAGTCTCCCCTAATCAAAAATCAATAATCAACTCATATTATACTTTCTGCATAACGTTTAAATCGTTGCTGATGACAAGAAAATTTGAACAGTTTTTTCATTCCTAAACAACTATAATATAATAATGAATATTTTTATTTGGTTACCCTTGTTATAACAACTGCCTCGTTACACGAAGATAAATAAGTTACATTTATTCATTTTACTTTTTCAATTAAATTAACACTGTTTTATGTAAATTAACTTTTTTTTGTTTGTTTTAATGAGAGTGTCCGGTTGCCACAAATCAACTTACTTAAAATAACCATCATTGTGTTTCAGTTACAAATGGGAAGTACCAGTGTGGTATATTGTAGAAGGGGTGGAAGAAATAAAGCTGGGATGGCTCAGTACATATAATGGTAATTATTTATGAGAGTTCATACATGGAAACAATAATTACATGTTCCGCTTGAATGTTTTTACAATCTATGAGCCTTATTTTATTTTATCAGAAACACAAAAATTTACAAAATATATTATTAATACCAAATTGTATGCCAATAAATGTCTACATAACTATATATAGTGATATTATTCATATTACATTACATGATTTTTAAATCAGTGTAATGTATTAAAGCCAGTGATTATAAAATTAGTACAGGCTGCTTTATACAATGGTGGAAGAAAATGAATGAATGTAACTTGCTTTATCCTCGCTTGGCCAGAAACAACAATCGTTATAAAATGGGTGCTATGTTTCATACACCTCGTGCCAGCTTACAAGTTATGAATGCGAACCAATAACTTTTGGGTTAGAAGCATGCGCGCTTAGTAAACACGCCAGAATACACCAAATATATTTGTTTCACTAGATTTCCAATTCACTGTGTCAGAGGATAGCTACTTTATTGGCAACTATGGTGCTTATGGATATTACAGAGTTAATTATGATGAGGAAAACTGGTATCGCATCTTGAACCAACTGTCTGTTAACTTTACGGTAAAAATAAGATTAAAATATGTAAACACTTCATAAGTTGCAGTTTAGATAACCATGTAAATTGTATATTTGTGTTACAATAACATTAATATCAAAAGTGCATTATAACCATAAATTTAGTTCAGGTACTATGTGACTGACAAAAATCCCATCCCATATATTTAGATAAATTCGGTTCAGTTTAGAATTAGTCTATCGCATAGGCCATGTCTTGTCTAATAGTTATTATCAGATAAATTCAATACAGGTTTCTATTATATAGTTGCTTTTATTATGTTTATTTCAGGTAATTGATGTAAAAAGTAGAAGTCAACTGATAGATGATTCTCTTACATTAGCAAGGTACATTGGATTTGTCATCTTTATGTGTTATTAAGTCAATAACTTACACAGCACGCCTGGGTCCTCTTAGTTTGTTAGCAATACCCTTTTTTAAATCTAACATTTTTAAATAATTTAAGATCACAAAACCAATTGCTGAAGAAATCCTTTCACACTTGCAATACATACACCTGGCAGTGACAACAAAAATACATAACATTTTTTCCATTGTAGCAAAGACAAGTTAAAACTTTTTGATACACAAACATTAATTAGTAAAGTTTGGTTACAATCTGTTGTTTTTGACTCGTATTAAAATGCATGTTTTTCCTACTTTACACACTGTGTGACTTATCAACAGGGCTGGTCAACTAAAATATGAAATAGCTTTGGAAACGACAAAATTTCTAAGGAATGATTCAGATTACCTTCCATGGAAAAGTTCTTTGAATGTTTTTAAGTATTTTGATCAAATGCTTGGGAGGTCTAAAGTGTATGGAGTTTATTCGGTAAAACAACATTTCATATTTGACTGATAATTTTCAGTGATTTTGTAATACAATTGACAACATTAATACATGTGGTAAATTGTCAGCGGGCACGGGGTGTATGAAACAGAACACTTTTGTTATAATGACTGTTGTTGCCTGCCAGGCGAAGATAAATAATTTACAATCATTGAGTTATATGTTTTTAGTAATTCTATAATCCGCATTAACATTTACTTTTGTAAAAGGACTACATGATGTATTTGGTTGAACCTGTATATAACAATACATCGTCTACACCAGAAGGGCATGTAGAAAAGTAAGTTTTTTTTACTGCAGTAGATTAACATTTGTGGTGTACTTTTAGTGGTTGTGGTATTTAGTGGTTGTGGTACATTTGTGGTGTACTTTTAGTGGTTGTGTTTGAATTAAATGTAAATTTCCAACTGAAGTTTTACAGAGAGAGTTAGATAGTGTAAATAGCAGGTCATCGCATAACACATTTCGTAAATTACATTTTTTGTTTAACCCATCATTAAAAATCTAATGCTGTACCACTAATGATTATATTTCTTCAGATTGAAACAAGGTATCATTATGGACACCGCATGTAGCTATGGGTCTGTTGAATGCATTTCTAACGCTGAGAATTTGTTTCATGCGTGGATGAATAACCCAACTTCCAACTTGTAAGATTTCAACTCTGTTAATAAAAGAGTTGTTTTTAAAACTTTTAAGCAACCCTTTCTCTCATCCTAATTTGTTTTAACTAAATACAACTCAATATATATAAGGTAGTTTATACTCTATTGTTGGTTTATATTTTATGTTGGTGGAGGACCTGGTATTTAGACCTAAAGTTAGTCCATTACCCCAACACCCATCTTTTGTATTCCAGGATTTCTCCTGACTTGAGAACTGTAGTTTATTGCCAGGCAGTAGCTAATGGTGGTTCACCTGAGTGGAACTTTGTGTGGGAGAGATATCAAGCAGAGGGTGATTCAAATGAAAAGAAGGCGTTACAAAATGCCCTGTCGTGTAGTAAGGAATCTTGGATTTTACAAAGGTGATGTTTTTTGTGTAATAAAGTAGGTTTTGGCACAAATGTATAAATGGATGTTACCTATTCTTGCTTAACGACCCAACAACAGTAGTTACACCTTGAGTGTTCTGTTCTTAACCAAGTTTGGGTAAATACAAGTTTGATTAAAGTTTCCGGGTTTTAAACAAACTTAAATAAAATATTTTTATTGTACTTTTATTTATATTTTTGACAATGTTTACGATTTGAACCAAAATATATTAATACAGATTTCTAGAATACACCCTGGATGTAAACTTAGTTAGAAAGCAAGATGCTTCTGCAATGTACGTCAGTTTGTGCGACAATGAATATGCTCGAGACCTAACATGGGATTTTCTGCGTAAAGAATGGGATTATATTTACGATGTGTAAGTTATAGAATATTTCCCAACTATAATATTCATGTAATTATTTGACTTGCAATTTCTAATTTTTATAAATTATACATTTTATTCTCTTCTCTTTATTGTTTTGGTTAATTTAATCTTCACTTCTATATTTTAACAGCTAAATAAATTGCTGTTGATAAAATTATTTTATGTTTTTTATATGGTTTACCCAGATAACTTAATAAATAATAGTAAAATAACATCCCATTATAGATATGGGTCTGGATTCTTTTCATTTAGCAGCATAATTGAAAGTTGTACTTCACATTTCTCCACTGACTTTGAACTACAAGAGGTAAATAATTTAAAATGTTGGTGTTGTCCAATACAAACCAATAAACCTTTAACTTGTTTTAGCTTGAAATATTCAAAGAGTCAAGGTCTGACCAACTTGGTTCAGGAGCTCGCGCTGTTGACCAGGCACTCGAGAAAACGAAAACAAATATAAAGTGGAGGGCTGACCATGAAGACACCATATTTATTTGGCTTACTGATACAATGGCTACTGTGGCAAAGTGATGACTGATGATATATTTCTGCATGTTGTGTTTTCAATTGAAACGTAGGTGTGTTTTCAGTGTATGTTACTAGCGCAATTATCATTATTAATAAAGTTTGATTTTTATCGAAGTTAAAATTTACTACTTTGAATAAAATTTGATTGGGATGTATTCTGGGCCCGTGGTCATATAATATGTGCTAGCCTCGTATATTGCTTAAGGACACGCCCCCAATGGTACCAGAAAAGAGCCTTGAATCCAATCCACTACATCTGGGACAAAGGCAGTCGTGCTAACCAACTGTGCTACAGCGCCGGTGTCGTAATAAATTCGTTCCGATAATATATTCGATTCAGTGTCTTTGTCAAAGATCACATAAGTGTCTGTAGCCCAGTGGTTCCCAAACTTTATCTACTCACGTACCACTTTTGGGTTCATGCAACGTTGTCGTACCATAGTACTCTCTCTTATATAGTACTATGGTTGTATCACCTAATTACTAAACAACTACAAGACTCGTAAATAACTTAATAATTAAACTAAGGGCCGCAAGCAAACGTCTTTCTTTCGGCGGAAATTCGCAACACAAACTTGGCACTGCCTTTCTTAAAGTTGCGTGTAAAATAGATGTCATTTGTCAATTAAACGGGGTAAAAACAAATAGGTTCCACAAGTAGCACTGCTGTATATTTACTATGTTTTCCTCAGTCAAGCAGCATGTTTCTTACGAAACGGTAGGGATTCACACGTGACACAATGCATCATAAGAGCGATTGGCTATTAATTACGACATAATAGCAATTTACACGGTGGTTATTTGCGTCATAATAGCGATTGTCCCCTTCATTCTTTAGCCTGCAGGTGCTTGGTTGGATATTTGCCTTTTCACGTATGCGCGTAAGTGGTCATACCACAGATCTGGGGGTTACGCTCAAAGAGGTCACGCTGAAAATAATCACCCACAAAGTAACATACTTGGTAACTCGTAAGCTGGCACCGACGTTGGCTGGCACGAGGTGTATGAACACACGTGGTATAACGACTGTCGTATTCCGGCTACGCGAGAATAAAGTAAGTTACATTTATTCATTCACATTCTTTCATTTTAAACGCGTTAGTCATATTGAGCACGTTAGTGGTCATATAGACCCTTTTTCGTCGAACAGTTGTTCTTGTTCTTGTTGTTGTTGTTTTTTGCAAAACTATTTTCCGCACTTATCTCAATTCTTAATTCTAGCATTCTTCTTTAATCTCTTGATTTAAATCAAATCATAATATATATTTATAATTTTTGGACTGAATTTTCAGATTTAAAACCGCACAGTGAGCGATTAATTAACAATTACTTTCCTCATGCACTTTACATAGCGGAAACAGGCTATTTGGATATTATGTGTTAAAAGTGTCCTATCTTCCCTGACTCTACTATATTATGCTAATTAGTTTAAAACGTGCTCATTCATTAGATCTGGGATCTCTTGTTTATCTATTTCCTTATCTGCCATCCGGTGGCGCCATTGGAACTGTCGTCTGCTTTGCAGTTAATTTTATTTTGGCCAACGTTGCAGATTAGTAAAAAAGAATATGCTCCTATTGATAACATAATTATATGAACTGTTTTTTTTTTTATAAAAGTCAGTTTCTTTAACAGCAATTTTTAAAAACTGTTCATTTTATTTTGCGCCTTAATATGCCTCGTTATCTGGCATTGAACTATCTTGACGACAGCTTATGTCGTAAACAAGCAAACCGTGCGAGAATGATTGTACCGGTCATGTTCCATGATCCTATGGACACTATTGCTGTGGAGAATAGTGCGTATCGTCACCCATGGAGTAAAGGTAAACTGCAGTTCATTATACATTTTATAAAAACAGTATGTATTTTTTGGTCCAATATATTTGTTTACCAGGCTGCCCATCACTCAACGTTGGAGATCTTATACTGGAAGTTGGTCAATCCATATCCTCAATTATGCCAGGTGCAACAAATGAAAATCGTTACCTAAATTTTAATGGAATCCAATATTATTTCAACTCAAACTTAGTTGAAGAAGTTATTCCAAATTCTGACCCCACATCACAGGATGTGGTTGATAAGTTGTGTTTTACTAAAGCTTCTAACATTGGCAAAGCTGGGACACCAGTCCAGAATTTGTCGCATGTTGACCTGTTCAGCTATCCTCAGATGATTGCTAGCGATGAATATTCCATTGGTGAATTAGCTTGTGCAACAACTTTCACACACTGCTTACCACTTTTATCAAACATGATTTCTAAGTTGAAAAAAGAAATGGTACCGGATCCAAGTATTGCTATGTTTAAGATGAAAAATCAAATGAAGGAATTGGATAAGCTACCTACATTTGTGCAAGAAAAAAGTGATGTCAATCATTTCATGCAATATTATGGACAGAGTTACAATTACGATGCACAACAGTTTGAATTGGAAAATCAGTTGCTGTTATCTATAAACAATGGAACAAAAAGAATAAATTGCTCAACTATGCTTCAAGATTTTTTTGTCATGCAACCATTTGATGAATGTAGTATGAATGTAGGTATAGTATTAGGGTAATCCTTTAGCTGGTGGCCACCTGAAATTTTGGTTTCAAAATGTTCCTTAGGTCTCACTGATACCCACTTTTAACATAGGAATCAAACGTAACAATACGGCATTCTATGGCGTAATATTCCAACCCTGGTTTAATTCATAACGGCTGGTGTGAAAAATGCGGTGACGCAGCACGATTTTGCGCACTTTCAAAGTTAATTTTCGACACGAACGCCCGAGTTTTTAAAAAAAAATTATACAGTGGGTATCAGTGAGACCTAAGGAACATTTTGAAACCAAAATTTCAGGTGGCCACCAGCCAAAGGATTACCTAGTATTAGTAAGAAAATTTACACATATATATATATTTTATTTAATGATACTTATTTTTTTGTTGGTGGGTAAAAAATAATTTATATGTATATATATATATATTTAATTATACACAGAAGACAAAACAAAACATGTTGTACTTGATTTGATTTATAATTTTCAACTTCAACATGAATGTTTTTATCAGAATTTAGAAATTTTGGTGACGAAATGTACAGAAGATGTGCGCTTGAATTTGAAGCAAATCCAAACCAAACTTGATGAATATTTATTTGAAACATACGATAAAGAAAATGATTCTTTTCTGTCACTACTTTGCCATGACTGTAAGTGTGATATTTTCTGACCTAAATCAAGTTTCACTTTGGTCTAAATTAAAGGCTGTATGGTAGCTTACTGACTTCAAGTCACTGGAGAAAGTGCACTGGTATGCACTACAGTATTACTTTATATCAAATTTGATATATAGATATATATATACCTGAAAAAATTATATATATTTCGTATATATATATATATATATATAAATGAAATGAAAAACAGAAGGGTTCACACAAAGTTGCATACTTGGTAACCTATAAGTGGGCATGACTAGCATATGAGTTCAACACATAGGATGTGTAATGTAATGATTAACTTTTATTGTCTATGCCACATAAGAACATACAAATTATCATAATCATATAAAGTTTTGCCGGTATATAGTAAGCTACACCTATTCATTTTATAAAACAAAACATGTTAAATATCGATTAGTTTTGCCTATTTATTAAATATTATTTAGCAAAATTTGAAGTTTTACATAAAGACAGCTGGTATATGGACAGTATCATGATTGGACTTCAAAACCAATATGACTGCTTCACTACAGCTCATCATACTTTGCGTTTGGAAGCTGAAGACACAGATATTGCAGAGTAATAGTTTTATTCTTAAATGTTGTGGTCCAGTTTGTAGTAACCAAGTTTTATGATTCACAGGTTTGGTAATAAAGTAAGTGAATGTAATGTTATGGAAGTGGAAAAATATCCAATTATGTGGAAAGATTCTTCAGTGCTTAAATTTATGATTCAGGGTAACTTGTTTATTTAAATGCATTTTCCTTTTGTGCACAGTAATGAAACATTTAACTTATAGTAGGGTGGGGGAAGATGGGACACCTTCAATACATATTATCCAGATAGCCTGATCGCGTTTTAAACAATTAACAACGGTGTCGTGTGTGAAAGTCGTGAGGATACGATTTTATAATTCATTGAATGTTCTTTGTTTTCTACCAAATGGAAAGAGAAAACTAAATAAAAAGGTGTCCCATCTTCCCCCACCCTACTATATATTACATTAAATGTAATACATTTCATTCTTAAAATCCTAAACTACATGTATATAAACAACACAGTGTCATACTGCCATACACTAAACATATACTGCTCACTATTTGTTTGGTTGCTTAAAATATGTGCACATGCTTGCAGAGATGAACTTTTGTAGTAATTTTGTACCTGAAATGCATTTTATATGTCATTCCAGACATGTTCAATTTTCTTATATATATATAAATATATACAATACAGAATGTGAACTTAGTACGTAAATGTAAATCCTTTGTTTTCTCAAATGTTTTTTTATCATTTTATTTTTTAGAACCAAATATAGTTTCTAGAAACTGTAAATTGAAAATGGAATACGTACCTGATTGTCAGCAATGTTTTAAATGCATTCCAATACATGATGCTTCTGACATTGCACTACCCTGGGATCCAGTGTCACATGTGGCGGACAAAACTTTTCAACTAAGAAAAGTGTTACAATTTCAAGCAATAACTCCCTGTGATTTGTCCCATACTTTCTGTGGGTTGAAATTTAGTTCGGAATTATTTCTTTCCCGCCAACTTAACTTAATTAACTCAGGTGTGCTTTATTTTTTAAGTAATTTTTCATGGATGCGCACCGGTATGCCGCTGTTGCTGATCGTACAAATTTAATGCCCGGACACTGATTGGCATATGTAACTTATAAACATTGCTTTAACCTAGTGATCACTACTGTTTTTAATGTCAATCACACAAAGAAAAAAAAACTTAAAAAATTAATTACTTGCAAAGTTGCGTTTTAAACAGAGAACTGACAGTTGTTAAAACGTGCTTTTGATAAAAATATTGGAAAATTTTTACATGTATTTAATTGCAATCTGGACTTAATTCAATACCAGTGCTGCATATCATATACATATGGTATATATATACTGTATTACTTTTAATTTGTAACTTTAACCAATTATATTGTATGATCAGAAACATTACAAGATGATGCAGCAAATAGTGGTTTGGAAAGCATAGATGGTGGTACAGGAGAAAGTAATGCTAATTATTCTGTTAATGTTGACAATTATGTTGGTGGTTTAAACATAAACAAGGTTGGTTGCTATTACAGGTGATTCCTGTATTAATATTACTATATTCTCATAGTAGAGGTTACACCAAAACCTCTGCTTTTCTATTCAATCTCTTTTAATTTGATTGATTAGTTCTACATGTTACTGTCCTTGGTTGATCATAGCATTATTACGGCCCCAACAGTAATTGAAGAAGATCTGTTCATATTTAAAAGCTCCATGAAATCTTAAATATATATATGTTTGTTTTAAATAATAACAGGAATTAATAGAAGATAGAAATGTAGAAACCCCACCAACATATAACAATGTGTCTACCAAGTCGAATGAAATTGCAGCTGATACAAACTTTGTTGCACGTTATTTACAATTAAGAGGTGAACAAGCCTCTGACCAAGAGCTTAGAGCAGGTACAGTTGTTTATATTATGTAAACTGTTACTGCCCGATATGATATTAGAGTGAAACAAAATTTTCCTTGCTTGGTGGGAAAGCGACAGTCGTTATAACATAGGTGTTTTGTTTCATACACCTCGTGGCAGCTTGCGAGCTGCACATCTTTTCGGGTGATTGTGACCACTGAGTTAAATTCATTGTTGTTAAGTGTCTTGCCCAACGACATGTGTCAATGATAGCAGCAATACTGATGAAGGCAACCTTAATAGAATATTGAAAAGTTAGTATAAAAAATATTTCCTATAATTTTACAGGGGCACAAATTGCAGCTGTAAAAACCATGAATACAATTGATTCAGCGCAAATAAAAAAATTGAGAACTGCAGTGAAAGATAAAGTTGCAAGAATAACCAATGAGAAACCTGGTAATTATGTTACTTTATTTAAAAAATTAAAAAAAATATTGTCAACTTGAATTGAAAAGTGTATCTTGTTTTTCCAAATATGAATTACAAATTGTTTGCTGAATTTACTAAAACATAGTGTTTATTTCAGACAGTGGTGCAGCTGCAGTACAAGTAAGAAGTAAGGAATATCCATCTGCATGGGGAGGTTCATTTATTGTCGGCAATCCTGTTTTATCTGAGAGGAAGAAATCAAAAGTGATAGAAAGTTGCATCACTGGTAAAACAATTCAATAACTGTCAAATTATGGCAAAGTAATAACATAGGTATTTTGTTTCGTACATCTCATGCTGCTTACAAGTTACCACCTTCAACTTTGTGGGTGATTATTTATTCTTGGCCAAACAGACTTACATTTCCTAAATAAGTTTATATCCTTCGCAGGAAAAACCTTGGAAATTGTTTGTCACTTGGAAAAATCAGTTCAGCCATTTCTTTGCAGACTTATTGAACATAACTTATTGAAAAATGGAAGTAGGTTGTCAAATATAAAAAGAGCTGACAGTCGATATTTACTAAACCAGCAAACAAAGCAATACATGGTAAGTTAAGTGAGCTCAGTGGTTGATTCGATATTTTAATGTCCAAACCTAAAACAGCTTTTCGCAAATTTATTTTGTGTGTGATGTTTTGACTTTCTGTTCAGGTTGCCTTTATTAATTTTGCTGAAACGGCTCTTTTACATTCATGCTAAATAGTAACAGTATTTTTATCTTAAATGTTAATTGCAGGATTTACAACAAATAAGGGAAGCAGTAGTTGATCCTAAATATATATGCATGTGCAATATATTACATGGAATGGTTAATACATATTATCTTCTTATTCATGTTAGTCATGTCACTGCATTTGGTAAGTTATCTGTAATAAACATTGCTTCCTTGTTTATTCTTGTTATGTTTTACGGCTATATGATCATTTACGTACCTACTAAAACAGTTATATTGTTTAAATAAATTAAATAAAACAGAAATTTTAAATCTTATATATCAAAACAAACATAGTATCATACATCTTAAACAGTGAAGTAGCACATATGTGACTTCCAGGTTTATGTTAAAGACATTTCTGGTTGAATAAGTGAAACCTAATTTGTAATCTAGCTTTAAATACCATGTTTTAATATTGTAGCTTATCTGCACAACATGCTGTACCAGCTGGAACATGAAGCACCTTTTACTAAGTGGTCACTTGTGTATGAATATCAAGCGTTTGTTCAATCATTGTTACAAAGTATGAAACATATTCTTAGTCATTCCGCTGCAAAGGTAAGCTGCGTGTGTACAAATGTATTTGATCATTGTACAAATGTTTATCATCATAGGAATCCTGCACTCACCCTAAGTTAAACACTGTCAAAGCAACCATTTTAAACTGGATGGAAAAGAAGAAGAAAAAGAATCGAATTCACCAACAAAAGATTCTGATTATTTCTGCTACAAATTGTAGATATTTGTTCTCTAAACTAACAAGATGTTTAAAAGAACTTTCCACAAAAGAGATTCCATTTAATGTTGTTGCTGTTAATGTTGATGCACATGATCTAACACATCAAGATGTATTAAGTATATTTGAAAGGTATGTTTATTGCTTGATGTTTATATTAGTAATTGTGTTGCACATCTGGTAACTTGTAAGTGCTGTAGGATATGATGTCCTGTTCTAAGTTTAAGACCTTGTGTAGTAATTGCCCCAATCTACTGGTCACTATTATTAGGTTGTCCAAAATGTCATGCATACGAATAAAAATTTTGTCCGGCGCCGTGGCGTATCGCGCCTGCCTGTAACCATAGGTAATGGTTATCGCGCCTGCCTGTAACCATAGGTAATGGGTTCAAGGCTTGTCGCTGCTATCATTGTGGGCGTATGTGTCCTTGGGCAAGACACTTAACGACAATTGCTTCAACCGAGTGGCACTAATGGGTTGTCCAAATTATAAGCCATACATAAAAAAATTAAAAAATTCAAAAATAATAATCACCCACAAAGTAACATACATGGCAACTCGTAAGCTGGCACGAGGTGTTAAACCCGTGTGATAACGACTGTCGTTTTCCAGCCACGCAAGGATAAAGTAAGTTACATTCATTCATTCATTCAAAAACTAAAAACAATAACCTACTTAATTATGTATATAGTAACTTGTAAGCCGGCATGGTTATGCAACCAAAACCTGTGTTATGACTTCTGAGATTGGCTGCTCTACAATGATAAGAACAGCCACCTTTATCATCAACAAATATGTTTTCAGCACATCCTTATTGATAATTGGTGAGAAGATGATATGTGAAGATTTTCCATGGAAGGACTTAACAATGATAGTTGAATATGAACACAATGATCAATCACAATGGAAATCATTAGCTGTGCAACACGGCATCCACTTTGTTTCAATTCTAGCGATATTGTAAGAATCAAGGGCTGTTTATAATCATAACAAAAGTCATTAATTATTTTTGTCATTTGTTTGTATATGTTTTAATGCTGTAAAAAATGTCTTGGTGTTTCCCTTCATAGCATAACTAAGTAATAATCAAATGTATTATCCATTTATGTGTGTTTTGCTAAATCTGATAGAACTAACAACTGA
Source organism: Ciona robusta (assembly GCF_009617815.1). Lineage (NCBI taxonomy): Eukaryota > Metazoa > Chordata > Ascidiacea > Phlebobranchia > Cionidae > Ciona > Ciona robusta. The sequence continues at coordinate 1,538,246 of NC_143242.1, read as the reverse complement.
AATATTTACATGAAAAAATACCTGTTTACAACTGTATGTTGTGTGTATTTAAACACCTTTCACCATAGACCTCTCCAACCTTCCAACATTGGTGAAGATTTGAACGGGAAATCACATGTTGATGATGTCCAAATATTAAGTCAAATATCTGAGCAACATCAGTACATTGTTATCGGTTCAAATCAAATAACATCACTTGGGAATCTTCTGCATATGTTAGAAACAAGGTCAGTGTTGTTTGCCGCAACAAATTTTTATTAAAAATATTTTTTACACTTTTAGTTTTTTTAAGATATGACTTTATATTACAGACATGATATAGTGGTGATTGAACGTGATTACAAATCTTTATCTTCAACTGTTGATTCAGATTTATTATTAAACGAACATACTGGGGTATTGGTGGAAGACTTGCATCATTTATTTGATAATGGTAGGTTTGATTTACTGTGTGTGTGGTTATAATATATGACATGAATAAATCTAAAATAACCATTCGGACAAATATACTTTCCTTATAAATTTGCCATAATAGCTGCTTTATAATTATATTTTGCCTGACAACAACAGCTTATTTAAACTGTAAAGTATAAATGTTCATTGTTGTGTGTCTAATCATCCTGGCGTCGTGGTATAATGGTTAGCGCGCCTGCCTGTAACCCAGAGGTAATGGGTTCAAGGCTCGACGCTGCTACCATTGTGGGCGTATGTGTCCTTGGGCAAGACACTTAACGGCAATTGCTTTAACCCAGTGGTCACTAATGGGTTGTCTAAATTATCAACCATACATAAAAAAATGGAAAAATCCCCAAAAAATAATTACCCACAAAGTAACATACATGGTAACTCGAAAGCTGGCACGAGGTGTTAAACCTGTGTGATAACGACTGTCGTTTTCCTGCCACGCGAGAATAATGTAAGTTACATTCATTCATCATTTCTATTAAAACGTAAATTAATTTTAACAGGTGGTGAAATTATCAAAAGCATTTTATCACGCCTTCTATTATTGCACCAACAGATGACATGTTGTTATGTCATCATTGCCCCATTGCATGTATATAGCTTGTAAGTTTTCAATTTATTATTGCAATTGCTTTATTAACATTGTCCAGTAACATATAGCTTAGAACTCTCATACACTGTTTCTTACTCCTCAGTGATCAGATACCTGAGGTGTTCTTTACTAACTATGCTTGGCTACAAGCAGCTGTCAATCATTTTCAGTCCAGTGTAGTCGACTTCAAGGTTAATTGGTTCATAAAAAATAAGGTAAAAGAAAAGTAATCTCACCATTTTGTTTAGTTATCTGTTCTATGTTGTTATGAAATGGAATGTTTTGCGAAAACTCTTGAAAACATGTGTAAGAAAGCCAAGTTATCAAGTTTTGTTGATGAACAAAGTGATTTAAGTGACAGGTAATTTTACTAGTGGTAATTAATAATTTATCCGGCGCCGTGGCAAAGTGGTTAGCGCGCCTGCCTCTAACCCAGAAGTACTTGTTGCTGCTACCAGTGTTGGAGTAAGTGTGCTTGGGCACTTAACCACAATTGCTCCAACCCGGTGGTCATTAATGGATTGTCAAAATTAACATCCATACGTAAAAAATTAAAAAATCCAAAAATCTAAAAAAAATAATCACTTATAAAGTTACATACATGGTAACTTGTAAGCTGGCAAGAGTGTATGAACACCCATGTTATAACTGTCGTTTTCCGGTCGCGCAAGAATAAAGTAAGTTACATTCATTCATGTTTTGGTAATGTGTAAATCAATATGTAGTGCTAATAGGTATTGTATTATATGTATGTCTTATTGTCAGTTGTTTATCCTTCTTGAAGGGTGGCGTCAGACATTGTATCATGAGTATCCTGTTTGGTATACCTAGAGCTTAGGAGTTACAATTACCATTAAGTGTCCATGCCACGAACACACGCCGGAGTGCTGGAAGCATGGAGCCTGTATCGTGTGGTTATGGGGCAAATGAGTCACAGCGTCGCTTATACTCTCATAATCTTGTATACATTGTTCTAGCACAGTGGTCCCCAACACGTGGGTTGCGACCCTGAACCCTGGGGTCGCCTAAACGTATTCCGGGGTCGCCGCAACAGACTATAAATTCAGTGACATTACAAAAATGGTTTTGAAAAAATATCAAAACAAAATTTGTTTTGTTCTAGTTCGCAATCATTACTGTATTTTTTCAGCTTGCAGGATGCCTCACAGTGAAACCCATTTATCGTCATATTAAAAATTATGACCAAACAGCAAAAGTTTTGCAGTAAGACTGATTAAACTCGGGTCACTTGCATTTTTCTGTACAGTTAGTTAGTTAACTACAAAGCATAAATTATTTTAATACAGACATGGCAGCAAAAAATTGTCTGTGTTTCAAAAAAAGTTGTTTTTTCGTACAAATACCGGTTGCAGTTGTTTTAAAAATTGGGTTCGCGTAAAAAAAAGTTAGAGGCCACTTTTCTAATATATTTGCAAACATTTGTTCCAGGTCTTGGTTACATTCAACTGCTAATGAAAGTGAATTATTTCTAATAAACATCCCAGCTGTCAATGCATTCAATGCACAACTCATGCTCAAGTATTTCAATGTACAGCAGATATGTAACATGAATATGGAAGAATTGTCCAACAACTTTTCTTGGATTCCTAACAGATTATTAAAAGTGTGTTGGATTGATTTGAACTTAGTCAGCCTATGAAGACACCATGTTATAACTTGCACCCTACTAAGGATAAATATCAACCATGGAGAAAAATAATCACCCAAAATGACACAGAGTGTATGGCATAAAATATATAGTGACTGTCATTGCCCCAGCACACCATAAACAAGTTATATTCAATTCAACAGTGTTGTTATACTACAGGATATCTGGATGAGTTTAAATTCCAAGCTCCCTTCATCCATGACCACGCGATGTGAGGAAGTGATGAATCTTACTCAATATAAACCAGGTATTGTTGGGAATATTGGAATGTGTCGAATAAAGAAACCAATAAGTAAGAATGTATTATCTTATAAGATGGTATTCAAAAACAGTGTTTGTTTTGGCTAAATGCCAACTTGAACACAGCATGGAAGAGTTAAAACCAAACTGAAATAATAAAACACCTGTTTTATTTTCTTAGTGATTCCAGTAGCAACAAATTATGTATAAAATTTAGTTCTTTGTTTGCGTAATAAATAATAGAAAATGAATGATTATTGATGCAGTTGATAGATCTAACTATGATGATGTTTCAAATGTAATGGAGCAAGCAAAAATAAAATTAAACCAATATGTGAACAGCAGTCATTCAAGTGATGAAAAAGAAACGTATTACAATGAGTGTAAGTTTAACGAGTAGTCACATTCATTGGATTGATATTGCAAATTACATTTTTAGATTTCAACCAAACACAAGATATTTCTCACAAGCCACCAGTTTCTTTTGGGTATGGCAAGCAAGTACTTTCATTTTGTTGTATAGCGTTTGTTTTGTGTGCCCAGAAAATATTGCCATTTTATGAGTGATAAACAGAAAAATAATAAATATGTCCGAACATTATGAACTGTTGGTTACGAACATATAAGTTGGTGATGGAAAGTTGTAAGTTTGTCCAGTATGCACTTCATTAATTACACGCGTAATCCATTTGGTTGTTTATTTCAGAAAAAGGCGCTTTTCTGCCAATGTTGAGACAAATGGAAACTGCTCACAATATTTACAAAATCTGGTAAAGAAATATCGCTAAACATTATGCTTGCTTTGTAATATTGAGCCCAATACACAACAGGTTGTTCCACCTGCAAACTATGACAGAGGTATAAATGCTACTCCTAGTTCAGGTTCAAGTGGAAGTTTACATGTTGGAATTGCCAGACCATTTCAACAGGCACATAATTTATTCAAGCATGATATTCAAGGTATGGTTACTGTTTAACATTCAATGAATATCATCCTGTTACTGATTTTACAGAAGTAGACAACTGTAAGAGGTTTTCACAAACCGCTATCATGACTCCACACGCAAAAAGAAAAATGTTAACATATGAGAGAGTGCCTGGGAGCAAGGGAGGACAAACCAGACTTACGTTTTATTAAACAATGTTTAATACGTGTTGGTTTTACTTGTTTTTGCGTTTCATGATGGAATTTTAAGAGTTTTTTAAATTTTGTACTTTAAAATTTTAAAAAGTTCTGCTAAATAAAGAAGACATTGAGGTGAAAGCACTTTGAGAGATAGATTGGAATAAATTGATCTATGGATTTCGCACACAAATATATTTAGTTTGATGCGATGGGGTTGATGAACATGAATGGTTTATCCATCTTTTCCGAGCAACAATGGAACAGCTTCCACCACCATGATGGGGAAATCCATTCTTCCAGTTTGTAAACACAACATTATTTCCATCAATCCATTCCCAGTTTCGTGGATTGAGTTTTCCATTTAGTCCTAAAAATTAGTTTCAATGTTTTGTGACGATAAGACAAAAAATCATGATGAATTCATGTTTTTTCTTTATACTTATTTCAAATGAGTTTAAAACATAGTATAGCTAAGTAAGTGCCTTGCCCAAAGCCGCACATAGTAGCAACTTCGAAACATGTACATTCTCTATGAGGAAGGTGCTGTTATTTATATAGTATTTCTGTTTAAGAGTGTTCTATTTTTGGGGGAATTCAGGTAGTTATTTACCTAAGTAAAACGAGTTTTTTCTTGACAGTTTCCAAAGCCAGTTGAGTTGTTTTCGATTGTGAATGGAAACGAGATTAGCTGCATGCGTTTCACGGCATAAACGCTGAGCTGCGTTCCATGAAATATCTTGTACATCACTCACATAATAACATCTGAACATAAAGGTGTTACTACATATCTTAACATAATTCTAATACAACAATACTTGTTTTGAAAAGCCATCCATCCATCTTCACACGTTTCTACCTGACTTGTTACGGTGCTAACTTTTGGTTTTGAATTTGGCACCCACGGTATCCACTCTGCACCATTGCATTGAAATAAAGCTGACCTTTCAGTGTCATAATAAAGACGACCACGTGATGATAAAACACAAAGCTTAGAAATACTGCTTGAAGGTGTCTTTGAAATAAATATAGATTAATAAAAAAAAATATATAAAAAAGTACATAAATAAACCAACTCACGTCTGTTTGTGAATTTCCTCTCACAGTTATTACAGCGGATTCGTTAGAGTTTTGTACATTTATTCTTGTTTTAAACTAAAAAGAAAAAGACAGGTAAAAATAGCGTAGTTTTAAATATTCTGAGTTATAGCACTAATATTGTGCCCCAAGCACGATATGACAATTCAATAGATAGAAAATTCGCTTTTTAACTTGAAAATATAAGGTTTGATGTTGCTGCCACTATTGTAGCCCCATGTTATCTTTTTCTCTCTCTTCTTAAGTGTTTATTTTGCCAAATTTAAGGTATTCTAATGGGTTGTCCACCAGTAGATTGACCTAATTAACATATAAGAACACATCAAACTCTTAGTAACAACATTAACTATGGAATTGATATCCTTCAGTTGGAAGGAATGCATCTTTAGTTAGATAACTAGTAACTGTGTAATGAACTAATTTTAAAACCATGTGAAGTGTAACATACCAATGATACTTTAGACACAGCTGGATCGTCATTAGCTTGTGATTCATCTATAAGATGAAGTTCCTTCAAATTTGATGACTCTACATAATATATCATTTACCAATGTATTGCCATAACCAAATATTGTATAAGATACCTGTTGGTTGATTTATATTTGATGGTAAAGAAATAGAATGTTCTTCAGTTTCATCAACAGTTACTGGTAAGATCCCATGATACTGTGACATATAAATGATTGTTACAATCCATGACCAAACACAAATATACATACCCTCCAAATACGATGGGTTTCATTTCTAAAGAACGAAGCAGGTGAAACTGTAATTCCATTTCCAATCTTTCCATATCGGACTGTTCTGACAGCTGCAAGCAGTAATGAAGTTGGTAGTAAAATATGCTCACAAAAAAGACATTTGAATAAGAAATACAACAGGACCACAACGACCACTTATTTATCATGACACAGCACATAGATATCTTATTGCACGGTGCAAGGGTAGTGGCTTTATAAATCTTGTGACTGCTTGCAAATAATGTCGAGTTTTGTCCCATTCCTAGTGTAGTATAAACCGAACCCCCCCTTTATACGGGTGGTCTCTTTATGCTTTTTTTCTAAGTAATTTGTTTTAATTAAATTTAAGTAACTCAGTGTGGTTTTACCAGATGTTTGATGCAACAACCACACCTTTTAACTTACACTCTTTTCCACACTTTTTTTCCATAGCGATTTTTAATCACTTTGGTTTTTCTGTTTATTCGTTCTTTGAATAACATAATTTTCACTATTGTTTTAGAAGGGATAAATAACAAATTAAGACGTGTAATGAAGCATACATTACCATTGGTAGATGATGGGCCATCAGATGCAACGTTTTTATGTTTCTTTTTTCTTTTCTTCTTTTTTGATTTTTTTGTTTTGGACTTCTTTTTTCGACTTTTCTTATCTATACAGTATTATAGAGGTTATTAGTTTGAACAGAGTAAAAAATAAAAATTTTACTTTTTTTCTTTTTTCTTAAAATTCTGCCAGAACAAGTTGGGTGCGAATGGTCTTTAATTATTATCAGCGTTTTATGTTTCTCTCTACTGAGCACTGTGTTTACTGGCGCATGAAGCTTCACAAGAAACTTTTCACTTCTTTCTTCAATTTCGTCAGTATTTATCGTTACACCCCATGTTTGCTGTGCTGATCCTGAAGTAAGTGTTTAAGTTATTACCAGCCACACCACAAATACATGCATATGTGTTACCAGGGTCAAACTGGACTTGTAAAGCACTGCTTGGATTGTAATCCAATTCAGGTCTTGCACTTCCTGGTTTCACAAAAACACTGATAAAGGACGACTGACTTAAATTTCCCATTCTATGCAAGCTGATTTGAATCGTCCCAACTTCTTCACAAATTTTAATTTTCTTTTCTTCCATTTCTAAGCGGGACCATGACATCGAAAATCTTTACAAAATAAATTGCTTATGACCGCTACTTTCCAGACACTTTTCATAAAAAAGGGATTGGTAAAAAAACATTTTAATTCCTGTTTATATTATTTCAAAATTTATAAATATATACTGAAATTTGTTTTAATAAATAGATGTAAAAGAGAGAACATGTACCAACAGGAATAAGAAATTGTGATTACAGGAATGCCTGTTAAAACAAAATACAAATGCCTACTTTAGTGAACAACAACATAAGTGTACTACAGTGAACCATATCATGTTTGCTGAGTTGGAACAATCAACATTAAGTGTCTTGCCCAAAGACACATATGATGACAAAGTTACCAGTTTCATGTTTAAAACATAGATGATGCTACCATTTTCTGTGGACCAAAACATTAAACAAAATTATTTTCTCACTTGTTTCCAAACAACATGTTGCTCCATGCGTCTTGGACAGTGAAAGTGAAACTATCATTAGTGACACGTAGATTACTTGATATCACATAAACAATATTACGATGATCCAAATCAGCTTGTGTGAACTGCATTATTGAAATATCATCATATATTTCTTGTCCAACCTGAAAAGCAGAACAAAGCTTCAAAGGTTCTTAAGATTATTTTATATATTTTATGTACTTTAATTTAGGTAAAGAAATCTTTACATTGTGCGAAGTATACAGAATTATATAAAAAATACTATTTAGATGAGTAATTAGTTTAAAATTTTACCAAATAATCTTAAGAACTTTACGAGATATTGCCAAAATTATTTAATATTATTTGTACATCCTATCCCAAAGCACCAATAATGTCACTGGGTCAAACACAAACAACAATAACTCCAAAAAGCTACTGTTATGAACAGAAAGAAATGGCATGAAATGCATTTGAATATAAAATAATTACTATTTGAATACAGTTACATATGTGGAAACAAAAGTAAATGAATATAAACTAAACAGGTAAATTCAGCTCAGTATGTGGGCACCGATTATAAAATATCGACTTCAGTTTTCTCCTAAGAATGTTAATCAAGGTTTAAACAATAAGTCACTTTAATTTATTAACTAATTTACCAGACGAAGTATTCCGTATGATGGTGGAGTAAGAATTGAAAACAAAAGATCTTCGTTTCTGCTTGTTGCTGAGTCTTCTGCTCTTAAAACACTTGAGTCCAAGTATATTCCATAATCTGGTGATTTACCCGTGCCTACCAAGGGTGTAAGAAGTAAACAATATCTTTATAGTATTTTTTATTCTTACTTATATTATCCTCGCGAAAACGACAGTCGTTATAACACGGGTGTTCATACACCTTGTGCCAGCTTACAAGTTACCAAGTATGTTACTTTGTGGGTGATTGTAGGTGATATTCACCAATTTCTTATATTAAACTCCTCACTGTAATTTTGTTGTATGTTGAGTTTAACAGTCATGTTTCTTTAGCTCATGCAGTCCAATAATTTTTGTAATAGAGTAAAACCGCTGCTATTGTTGTGGGCGTATGTGTCCTTAAGCAAGACACTTAATGAGAATTGCTCCAACACAGTAAAAAATACCGGCAAAAAATAATCACCCACAAAGTAACATACATGGTAACTCGTAAGCTGGCAAGAGGTGTATGAAACAGACGACTGTTGTTTTCCGGCCACACAAGGATAAAGTAAGTTACGTTCATTCATTTTGGCTCAAAACATAACGTAACTTTTAATAATTTTGGTTATTGAATTTGTGTTTATTGATGGTTTTATTGTAGTAATAACGGCCTATAAGTTACTAACTTTACTAAACTCAATAAATTTTGGTCACATCAATTAGAACGTGGTTTAGTATCGACATGTCAGGTTTTTGTATTTTTTTTGCTATATGATGCAGGTAAAGGTAAATAAATGTATGTAACTTTCTTTATCCACGTGTCACTTCGAAAAAAAAGACTGTCGGAATAACAGGGGTTGTTATACTCCTTGTGCCAGCTTACGAGTTACCATATATATAACTTTGTGGAGAATTATTTTTTTATGGCTAATAATTTGGACAACCCATTAGTGACCACTGGGTTAAAGCAATTGCCGTTAAGAATCTTACCAAAGACACATACGCCTAAAATGGTAACAGCGATGAGCCTTGAACCCATTACCTCTGGTTCAGTGGCAGACACGCTTACCACTTTGCCACAGCGCCCGGCAATGTTAAAAAAATCATGCAATAAAAAAGGCTTTTTCAGTCTGGCGCCGTGGCATAGTGATTAGCGTGTCTGCCTGTAAACCAGAGGTAATGGGTTCAAGGCTGGACGCTGCTACTATTGTGGGTGTATGTGTCCTTGGGCAGGACACTTAACAGCAATTGCTCCAAACCAGTGGTCACTAATAGGTTGTCCAAATTATCAGCCATACATAAAAAAAAATCCCAAAAGGATAAAGTAAGTTACATTCATTCATTCATACATCCTGATTAAGTTTGTTATACAATATATTTTAACATCTATTTTCCTTTCTGAAATAATAAATAGTGAAGAACTATTTTTACGTCATCAATTCTATAATGATGTCATCAAAAAAATAATAACATGAATCTGAAGATAATTTTATACTGCGCAAATCTCCTAAATAAAGTTTTTGTCAAGCTGCTATGCTTGGCTTGGAAAATCTGATTAAGTGAGACAGAGTCAAAAGTTGAAAAAAATTAAAAAGAAATCTCTCAGCCAAAGGTTTATTGAATTTTTTTGCTAATAATTTCTTTTTGCTGTTTTATTAATTAAGATCGTCATAAATATTTAAAAATATAAAGAAACTTTAAATAATGTTTCATGGCAACCAACCTAATGCTTGTATTGTTGTCGGTTCCACATTAACAGCAATGTATGGTGAACTCTCATCCAACCGTTCTATTCTCAAGTTAAAAGACAATGCTTCCAAAGTTCTGTGTCCTGTATCACATTTTTTTGTATAACTTTAGTTTAAATACATGACATGTAATGTCCTATAAGCAACTTTAACACTTTTTCAACAAAAATATTTTTTAATCGAAGTTTTTAAACTGCATTTCAGATTACCTTAATTAGGATTAACCATACTGCAGATTATCTAAAAAGTCAGAAAATCCTATTTTAAAAAATAAAAATTTGCGAGAAAAGCTATTTTAGATTTCCTTTTTGCCCAGCAGCAACAGTTTGTATATTAACATAACCGACCTTGGTAAATATAACCAGCATGAACTCCATCACTCACGGTAAACGTAAAGCGATCAATGCTTGCACCATCACCATTATGTTGATAAGCAAACACCCCTCGTTTCAAATCATTGAGTGAGATTACAGTTGATTGACCGATAAAATTACCATCACATGTAAGTGATCCATGTTCAGGGTGATCCACAATATTTAGTCGAACATTATCTGATGCATGCAAGATAATTGCATAAAAAACGTACTGTTTTAAATATTTTATCATTAACTATTAATAAAAAAATGTTTGGAAGTTAGTGGAAGTATCTTTTAGGCATTTTACTTCCACTTTAATATTGGAAGAGCATTAACTTACTGTGAGCTTAGTGTATGTTGGGCTTTATTATCAGTCATGTTTACTAATAGTTTTTTAACAGCCATTGTATTATTTTATGCTTCTTTTGCAAAGACTGACGATGCCATTTAGGGGAAATATACATCACCTATATAACAGTTGGCTAGAGTTGAATTTTGTCTGTTTTGTTTTATAGCACAAGTTTCTAACTGGATTTCTATACACAAGAATCGTTTAACTTTATGAGCAAAATATCAGAACAGATTCGCGAATTTAAAAAACGAATTTAAAAAAAGTTGCATTGACATTTTGTTTTAGAACTAAGTATTTACCATCGGCTGTATCATCATCAGTTATGTTGATTATCATGTTAGTTATGGTAACAGTTGATCCACTGTACATCATAAGGTTGGATTGACCAGCATTTATATTCGATGATGTTACATCGGTGTGGATTGATACACGAGGAAGTTCTTCATCTACAGATGTGATGAGAACAGTGACATCCACTTCTTTGGTTTTTATGCCATTACTTGCCAAGATATGAAAAGAATCCACAGGTGAGTCAACTTTGCTTGTGTGAACATATTTAACCTGAACAATTTATATTGAATGCATGAATGTAACTAATACGTACTCTAGTAGTGAAGCAACTTCACAACACTTATAACAGATGTGTTCTGTTCTATACACCTTGCGTCCACTTACAAGTAAGTTTGTAACTTTATGGAAGTTATGAAACTTAGTATGGGTGAACACCCACAACGAAATGGTGGCAGTAACAAGCTTCGAACCCAGTACCCTCTGGTAATGAAGTAAGCTATCTAACCATCCTGCTAAGCCCGTAGTAAAATAAAATATAAATTAGCCTAAATATTCCTTAAAATTACATTTCGTGCTAACACATCAAGCTGGCTAAACATTTCAATTGGAATTTGTGGAAAATTGACATATTCAATTTGACCATATAATGGTAGACCAATAACATCAAACGTAATTTCTTCTGGTCGATGTGCACCATCACTTGCTAACAGAATGTTGCTGGTAACAAAACCCTGTGAAACAACAATACAATCTAAGATTTATTTTTACATACATGATAAAATGTTAATTCCATTCATAATTTCTACTGTGCTAAAGGAAGAAAAAAAAGCTAACAGTCATGGCAACGAGAAAAAACTTCTTTAAATATATGTTTTATAATATAATACAACATGGGACTAAAAAAATAAAATTTTCCTTACTTTTATAGTAAATACTTAAAAATTATTGCTAAGCAGTTGTTACCTGGCCTCCTTCATTTACATGCAGGGGATGAGTTATAATATGAACAGCATTTTTCTTGGTGTGTTCAATATTAATGTTAAACCTAATACGATGGGTTGTAAATTCACCATCAGTCACAGAAAACCTGAACGAATCCTGTAAATATTAATATTAATCGTTTAAACATTAAAGGTCAACTTTTCATAAAAATTAATCAAAAACCACTCTACAGGCAAATATATTTCGCATGATAATGTTTTAACAATCTGTTTAGGTGATCTGTATAAGGGCAGTCATTGTTTGTTTGTTTTTAATGAAGGTTCCCTTTATAGGATGTCTAAATGAAAAAAATAAATTAAGATTGTTTAAATTTGTATTGTGCCTGGCTTGAACAGTTTATATTTTAAATAACCTTACTTGTGCTTTCGACCCGAGAACACTTGAATGTTGGTAACGGATTCGATTCATTTCAACATCCTCCTCGGTGAAAGTATGAGCATATTCTAAACTGTCCCATACATTTCCTCCTAATAATAAAGTATTCAGGAACATTATGTATTACCAAACAACTAATTTGTTTTCTCCTTGTTTAATATAACTAGTCTTGCAATAACAAAAGTGCATCTTATGAGAATAAAACATGATTTAAAAGAATAATATTCTTTAATATGAATTTATATTCTCGAAAAAATACTTTTTATTTGCAAGTCTCCTCTTCTTGGTATTGAATGCAACTCGTAAACCAATTCCGACGATTCTGTGTCCGCATCAGTGGTTTGCAATGAAACTGAACTTATGATCTGCAACAAAATAAACAATTTAATAAAAATCAAATCACTATTTTACACTCATGGAAATTATTCTAGTTATAGATTATACACAGTTTAAAATTGCTTAGCCAACACACTTCCAGGTGCCATAGAACCAATTTCCTGGATGCTGAATATTTTATCGCAATCTTACCTTTGTCGATCCAATTTCTAATCTAATTCCTTCATTACGAACAACAATTGGTCTTTCATCATTTACTTGAATTATATTAACCATCTAAAATAAAAGACTCATGTAAAATTTACATTTTAAATAATCTACTTTATAGTTACCAATTTTGTTTTTTGAATATGTATGCCATCTGTAACTTTGAGTTCAATTTGGTCAAATGTAGATTCCGATCCATCATGCATGTAAGTTGGCATAACATCATGGTGGGCTAGTTGTTCCATTGAGAATTCATTCATTTCATGCATTTCATCATGGTGACTCTCTTCCCTATACCTTTCAATAACTTTATGATAATGTTACGACAATACATATCTACATATTTGTGTAAATACTTGCATGCTAGCTTTTAAAACTTTTGGACAAATAGTTCTAGAGACTTGATGTGAAAATATTTAATAACATTGGGGACACTTGCTCACAATGGTAGCAGTATTGGGTTTTGAGTCTAGTACCCTTGGGTTACCTAACAAGCGCTGTAACCCACTGTGCTCCTAAACACCCAGTAAAATATTCACCTTAGCACGTCATCAGATCGTCGAACTCTCGCCAACATTTCCATTTCATCAACAACCATCCCGTGTGATGGAGGTTTACTCACGACCACCATCACATTATCATGAGGGATATCCATATCATCCACAATCAATGTCATGGGTGACATGTTTCCTTCACTACATGTTATATTTTCGACGCGGAAAACAGGTTCTTCATCATTCATTGGAGTTATTGATACAAGAAAAGGTACCTGAATAAGATTGAAGCGTAATACATAAGTAACTAATTCTATTTGTAAAAATAAGTGAAAACATCATATTTCACTGAACCACTGTGGATAAAGTACCCACTTCATGACCAAATCATACAGGTCTGAATATCAATGATGCTGCTATTGTGGGCAATGCCATGTGATAAAATAAAAGAGATTTGAACCTGTTGAGAGAAGTAATGTCCGTCTGTTGCTTGAATAGAAAATTGATCGGATGTTGGTTCAATTCCATCATGAATTGACTGAACATAACGAATATTTCCATCCAATAGTTGAGAATAATTGAAGCGAGTTGTTCTTTTTCCAATGATTTTTTCATAACCCGGTCTTGGAGTTACATCTTCCAAATAACCAAAAGTTGGGTTTTCGGTTATTATAAAACCTAAAAATAGAGGGAACATATGGATAAAGCCGTCACACTATTTATTTAAATAACAACATACCATGTTAGGGTTGGTGTATGAAGTGAGTGATAACAAAGCTAATGGATTAAAAAAACTTACTAAGATTTAAACTGGGTGTGTCAATGTCATCAGCCATTAAGAAATTTTGAGACAAAGTTTTGAATTCTCCTTCATTGCATCTAAAAACTTCGTTTCCGAGCGCAATCCTTGGTGGTCGTGAGTTAATTGGATAAATATCAAACAACAAATCCTTTGTTTTTACAACAGAGTTATCATCTTCACTTGGTTGACCTGAAAATTTTGTTTTTTTGATAATGATGATTACTTATTTATCCTCCCACTGACTGCAAAGTAAAAGTTATAGCGTTAATATATAAAATATAGTTTAAGGATTGACTTTTGATCCGCCTTTAAATTCTTTTCATAGGAATCCAGTAAATAATCAGTTCTTGTAAAAACACACACAATAGTAACCACATCAAACCAATTCCTTAAGTTACAAGGTGAGTGCTGCAGCCACTATGTTACAGCAGCATTTATGTAATACTTAACACATGGAAAGTACCTCTTCTATCTGTCACCATCACGGTTGCAACATCATGCATGACAGACTGACCAACTTCTGACTTATCATGGATGTAAAACACTTTCTTATTTATTATATCTTGTTGCAGAAATGTGGTGACGGTCTATTGAAATTTAAAACAATTAATAAATATGTCATGATGAGAATATACAAATTGACTAAATCTAATAATGCCCTTGTGGATACATGTGTAGCAATGTTTTAAGTTTCATGTACTGTACCTACTTGTGAGCATTATTTGATAAATGTGATCATAATAAGATGTTGAAACATTAATACAGATATATAAATCAGGATAAACAACTTTAATTATAATTAAGCATGGAAGTGGCAGCAATAGTTTGTGTATATAACTAATTTATACAACATTTATCAGCAAGACAAAATGTCATAAGATTGAATGGTTGTAACCTTTTTACCTTGCCATTAATAACTATGTTTCCATGACTTGGAAACGACAAGACTTCAAATATAAGATTGTCATCTGTTGTATCTTCATCTGTGGCGGAAAGAAACTCACTATCGATTAATACAGAGCCACCTTCATGTACGCTCAATGTTGTGTTGCTGCCTAATCAACAACGATATTATTAACTAACTAAAAAATAATATTTCAATTGCAATATCAACCATGAATAGACGGAGATAAATCATCAACAGGTTCCATTTGCACTTTCATCAATGTTGAAGATGTTTGTTTTCCATCGCTCACTGTTAGTTCAAACTGATCAAGATGATTTTCAGAACCATCGTGAGTATAAACCATTCTGAAACAAGCACACTTCGATTGAATAAACATTTAAACCAACACAAGCATATCTGTAATTTACCGAAATTGCTCAATATCTTGACATAAAAAAGTATCATTTTCAACCATAGCTACTCCATCTCGGAAAATTGTTCCTGCTGATGGTACTTTTGTTAAAACAAGGATGATGTTTTCTCTTAAAGTGTCCTCATCATCTATTTGAATCAAATCAGGGGAAATATTTTCTGTTCCTCCTTCATTCAAATATAAACTTGTACCTTGGATTGAAGGCGCCTGAGAGTTATATGTAAGAAATCTAAATAGGAAACTGACCAAATATTACAATATTTCAAAGCTAACAACTTATCGTCAAACACTCATCGAAAATCTATCACGAAATCGAAAGTTTTGTTACCTGGTTATCAACAGGTAGAAGTGTGATTGCAAAGTTAACTCCTCTCACTTGCCTATTATGATCATCACTCACTGTGAATATGAACTCAATATCAACCGGATGCAAACCAATATCTGACATTGGAGGCATGTATGCTACTTTTTGATGATCAACAGCACTTTGTGTGAATGTACTAAATTAACAATACAAGAATTATATATTAAAAAATTTACTTCTTTACGATCCTATTTGAAATTTGCTTTACCGTAAAGTTGGTACAGATGGATCTTTCATTAACATCACCATATCATCTGTAAAGACCAACCGACCAGCATTCATTTCATCATTTTTTCCAATTACTCGACAACCTATGTCAATAGTAAACGTCACATCAGTTTCCTCATCTTCCATATCAATATAATGCAACTCTCTTCTGGTCAGATGTACAACATCTGTTTCATTCAATGTAAGCGACCTAATAAACAAAGTTGTTTGTTACAAAAACTGGGCGTCTCATAACTTTAACACTTGTGTTCCGTTTTGCGCATCGTACATGAGAGCTTTACCCACTTTGAGTTTGCTTACTAGTTACCGAGTATGAAACTATGTGAAGAATATTTTGGCTTTCTTTTGGATGACTGCCAATTGCTAAAATACCAATAATGTTCACTGGGTTAGAGGCTTGGACCAATTAACAAAATTCTAGTAGCAGTATCTAGCATCAAAGTGGTGTTTAAGCGACAGTTGTACAGTGCTGGTAAATTAATATTATATTGGCAATTACAATGTATTTCCATCAGCAGGTTGAGGTGGAAGGTCATCAACAGGGGTGATTCGTATCACGACTTTATGAACAGGGGATATGTTGGGCACAGGAACACAGCTGTCAATCAATGTAAATTCAAATGAATCTTCAAATAGTTCATTTCCAAGATGCTTGTAATATATTAGGCCCTGTACACAGCATTTAATTAGAAAGAAGACTATAGATTACTTTTATTACAAAATGAACAAAAACTGTTTATGTTCATTTCTGAAATCAGTATTTCCATTTTTGCTAAAATGTGTTTTTAGTTAAGATGGACTAAGCTCTTTACAATTAAAAAATATCAACCACACTACCTAGATTAAAGTGTTTACATAACATTGAATTATTATATCACCATCACCAGCATAATACATAGGCTTGCCATACAGCCCGGTTTAGCTGAGACAGTCCCGATTTTAAGCTCTTTCCGCGTGGTTAACCAGTTTGCCCCGGAATTTATAATTTAAAATGTGCAAATAAAAAACTGTTATAACTTTTCTGTTACACACATGTTGCATCACACACGTTCTAGATCACAGACAGCATTATTCGCTGTTGAATGCCTACGTGTACATGATGTATTTTATGAAAAGATAAGATCAAACACTGTTCTTTTGAAAAAAAGGTGTGTTTACATTGATAAAATAGGCCAACATATGATGGTAATTTGTTTGTATAAATAATTAGTTGCATTTAACCCTTTTCTATTGTGCCTACATTAAGTTTTCATTTGCAGTTTTCAAGATGCGACCCGCATTTGCATTTAAAAAAAATGGCAAGCCTAATAATACAATATAATCTTGCTTTACATCGCAATGTACATAACACCTGATAAAGATCAGATTGTTGAAACTTGTCGACAAACCAACCAGCACGTTCCCATTTACGTCTTTTTTGTATCTCGCCAGCAGATGGTAGTTTAGTAATGTTAAACTTAATATAATCTGCGCTTGAATCTGCATCATGAGCTTCCAACATGAAACGATGAATCAGAATTGTCTGAAATATTATATTATTTTTTAAGTAGTCTATACTGTTTAACATTAAACCTAAAATAAAGTTTGTTGGCTTTATATCAGTTCTTACCTGACCTTCCCGTACATTGAAAACAATATTATTTATTAAATATGGAGGTGCATCGTCTTTGGGTAAGATTGTAATTGGAAGTTTAAATCTTGTGCTGCAGAAAAATTGAGTAGTAGGGTTGGTATAACTATGGTATATCCGATGTACATGGATGCTCATTTGATAAACTTTAATTAAATTAATTATTTTGATACCCTGTGCATGTTGCTAAAAATACAAAACACATTAAATATACTTTCTTTAAAGAGTCTGGACCACGCTCATACAAGTTGGTTTTAAATGAAAATTTACACTTAATAAATACTATCTGTGGTAATTTTTTGTGAAAAAAATATTTAGTTTGGCCAAAAAAACGTTTTAAAAAGTGCCAAAAAATTCGCCTATTGTTGCGTCACTCGCGGGCACTATGACGTAAATTACGTCACGATCTTTTCTAATCGATCAGCTGATTTGGGCTTTGCTGTTTACAGCAAAACAGTGTACCGTCGACATAGCATTTTCTGTTACTTTTAAATTAAGAAATAAGCGTGGGTAATGCCGTGGCCTGATTTTAGTTTAAAATTAATATTTTTAAAAATTGTTTGTAAGTGTATTACAGTATTACACTATTTAAATTTGTCAGTTAACAATAATGTAAAAGTGTCAGTGTGTGATGTATAGTCAGGTAGAAGTGTTTCATCTAATGAAGTGACATAAGTGAAGATCCTAGTCCACTAGCAATAGGTATTGAGCCTTTCCAGTTTGAACCTGTACTTCCAGCAAGTGTTGGGGAAGTAGACAGGCCAAGACCATGGAAAATAAGTGAAGCTGAGCAAATCAACAACACAATTTGGTGGGTTGACGAAGAATAGCATTTATTAAAAAAAATGTGACATTTAATAAGTCTGTTGGTTGAAGTGTTGCACTGTCTTTTTTCCTGAATTTGTTGAAATTTGTGTAAACAGATTTGTGTTGCAAATATGATGTTCTTGACTGAGACCCGAGCATGGAATACAAATTTAGTGAAATCAATTTACTCTAGTCTAGTATTTATTGTTGGCCTTCATACCAAAAAGTTGGTCAATCACATGTTTATGGCATTTATTTTGTTTAGACAGTATCGCTACACAGCTGATCAGAACTTTGTTCGATAGGTGCGGCAATGACTGGAAAAGGAAAACAGAAAGGTTCAACATTATAGTGACAGTTCAACAACATTTGCAAGAATTTTTCATCATTCAGTTTTGAATGGTCTTGTTTCATACAAAATGTGATTCATGCAAGAGTTATGTTGTTTTAAATTATGTTGTTTTAAATTAAGTACATTCAACATTACAAGAAATACATATTTAAGTATTGGATTATTTTCATTGTTTTGAATAAAGAATACTTGTACCGGATGGTGGATTTGTTCTTCTGCGCTCTCCAAATACAATGCTGCTTACTTGATCCGAACAAGTTTCCTTGCATATTCTAATTAGAACATATCATAGTAAAGCGATCTGAAGTAAAATGTGCACTACAAATATGAGATGACCAGCATACCAATGTAATGTTGCTTGCTTTTTTTCTATGCTCCACTCTTCCTTTTGAAAATGAAAACACACATATATACTTATCGCTTTACAGCCATTCTTGTCTTGCTATTTTAAACACAGCACCTATCAGGCATGATTACTCAGCTTATGGTAAACTCCTATATGGTAACTTTAAATACAGATATAAATATAGTCTATGCCATATAAGGAAAAAACAAAAAGAATTTAAAATCTGAACCCTAGAAAGTCACGAAAACTAATTCTCCACTAAGCTTGGTAGGCTATTTTGTGTGGTTATACACTGATCCCTAGGAAATAGCTTCCAATGAGTTGCTGAAGCCATAGGTATTGTTAATACCTTAAAAAACGTTTTGATTTGCTTATCTATCAAAACTGCACCAATAAACCGCTGATAGACCGGGTTTTCCCCATAAACGAAATATTGCATTGTGACGTCACAGTGCCCGCGAGTGACGTTTTTTACAACTTTGAAATTTGATTTTTTAAACGTTCATAACTTTTAAATTAAAGCGAATTTTCACAAACTGGCTGTGAATTTAGCATCAGTAGACATAAAACTTTATTCTTATGCAAAAAACTGCGCAACCATGAGAACCGTGGGCCGGACTCTTTAAATTTATCAAACCTGTGAAATCCATCAGTTATTCGAAAAACAATTTTATCTTTCCGTGTGTCAGTATCGTCATGACGATATACAACTACATTGTTTTCAATATCTCTCCAATTGAAGGTAAACCCAGGTCTATTGTTGATATATAAACGCCCATGTTGTAATCCCCCAGCCAACATAAACCGCACCTAAGGACAAAGTTATAAATTCAATGTCAACTTATATATACCATTACCTTCAAACCTGGTAAAGATTGTCTCTGTCTACAATTTGGAAAGAATTGTGGGTGAGTGGTCGAGACTGTCCCTCCAACATAGATAATCCCATATTCCAGGACACTCTTGGTGCATTTGTGCGTGCAACTCTAACTGAGAATAGCGCCTGTTAACGTGTACAATTATAATTAAAACTTCTGTTTGCTGAACTAGTTTGAATATTCTTCAAAAAATAGCTTAGATTTTGGCGTCCATCTATATAAAAATCTTCTGGGAAGCATACTACAGTATTACGTAACATCAAAAAAAAAATATTCTTTTTGTGAACCTCTTTGGTAGGTGACCAAAATAAATCCAACGCGGCCCATTTTTTTGTTTGTAAGCCAGTGGCTGAGCAGCACTAAAACTAAGTACTCAAATTACTTTAATTGGAAGGCTTTGTAGATAATATGAGTCAAAGACAACGAATTCAACAACAAAAGAATGTCTTTCTGGATAACTAATATTTGGTGGTTGATATGCAATCTGAAGACTCTGTAAATCCTGTATAAAAACAAAACTTTGTTAAATTAAACCATCCGATGTTTTTTTTTGTAATAAAACCAATAACAAAGAAATACCTCTTGCAAAAACGAGTCAATCTGTTTGCTTTCATCATTCAAATGTGTAATAAACCCATCAGCTGGTGGTTTAGTAATATTGAAAATAAGACGTTCATTGTTAGTTTCACCATCCATTGCTGACACAGTCATCGGCAAAATGTTGGTAAGCACAAATTGGTCAACCTGTATTTACGTAGAACAATTACTTGAATTGTAATGAGCAAGTAAACAGATGGGATATCTGCATTACCTCAAGAATGTACATATTTGTAAATGAAGGCTTTGGTGGTTGGTTTGGGAATGCATAAGAAATTATCACAGGTAGGTAATGCTTCTCTTGTGTTAAAACAGAACCAGATCTCCTGAAGTTGTTAATCAGTTTGACATTAACAGAATCTGATTACTAACTGATGCTGTTACCTGTCAGTAACAATGACATGAATTGGAATATAATCAACATCAGGTGTGGGGGATGATCCATGTTTGTATCGAACACCTAACAATAAAAAGTCATCGCATCTTGATACAATTGTCCCAGTTCTAATATATTGTGGAGACCTGTGAGTGTAGAGTGGAATTAAGTGCAAGAGTCCCTTTGCATACTTGTTAAAGTTTGAAAATATAGGACACACAAATGTAAACAACCCATATTAACCCCTAAGTTAGCGCAGTGACCTGGTATCCTTTGGTTACGACGTGAGTGCTTTAACCACTTTGCAAAAGCGACAGACCACCTTAACATTATTTTACCATTGTCCACCATTTTTTTGAATACTGTTTTTTTAATAGACACAAATTTTCAATTTTTTTCCAAAAAATTAGACATTGGGAATCAGTGAAATCTAAGAAACATTTTTGAACCATTAATTTTACTGGTTACCACAAGACTTGTTGTCATTGTTTTACAATCCGATTCCTATATTGGTCTCTACTAACCTTATATATTAGATGGGGGAAGAGTAGTAGGGTGAGGAAATATCGGACACTTGGTCAGTCAAGACTTTTATTATATTTTTTTTATGAAAGGAAAAAAATGTTACAGAGTTATTTGACAATATTATCACCATTCTATAAAGCGCGCATCAAAGCCGATTACTGTTTTTAAATATAAAAAAAATATGTTAAAGAGAAACAGTATATTTTAAACAGGCCAAAGCCAATGAAATTTGGTGGTTGTGAGTGTAAACGATTGAACTAGTTTTCTAGATTCATAGAATGTTCTTTGTTTACTACTAAGAGGGGCAAGAAAACAGCATGAAAAAATGTCCTATCTTTCCTCATCCCACTATACAATGGATACCAAATGATGTTTGAACAATACCCATTATTATTCAAACAATACCATTTTCTATAAAAGAATATATTGTAAGTAACATGTCAAAAACGGTACCAGTAAGGCAAGATTAAGAATGTATAAACTAAATTTTCAAAGCATACAGTACTATTTTGTGTTATTTACGTCTGTTTTTAAATTAATTTACGTGTGTTTTTGAATTGTTAAAGCTACACATGTTGTGCGAATCGCTAAGTTCCTCGCATGTTTTAATATATTTTTTGTATTGTTGTCAATTAATAAGGGTATGATCGTACTAATTTGTGGTATCACCCAAAATTTTTAACATTTTTTTGAGAATTACGTGCTTAAGTGTCCCATCTTTCCCCACTTTACTGTAGAACATGTGTGGGGGATTTTTTGTTAGATAAGGGGAACTCCCTTCGTACGATCGGTCGCTACATAAACCTCTTATTTTGTTTATAAAAAATATTTATATCGTGTATTTAATATACAGCATATTATATGATACAGGATGCTATGATAATATAGTGGACACAAATTTTCGTCTTGGGACGAAATTTACGAACCATTGACGATAAAACGCGCACCAATCCGCACAAGCAAATTATGACATTCCAAGCGCTCCAGAAATGTTTTAACTTTGCTTTCCATAACATTATATTTTACTTACGTCAATTCATGCTCGTCTGTTGAGTTTGCGGTTTTAACCAATTCCCCATGGGCGGGAAAATCATATAAACCCTCGTACATGATCTGAACCTCGCATATAGTATCAAAATCACGGTCGTAATGAAACTCCATTACATCTCTGTTGATCGGGTTGGAAACCTGTTTAAATACCAGAATGTATGGAATGTTTAATCCAAAGTAACATTTCTTACCGAAGTTGTCCTTTCCACACGCAATGGTACTTCGTTAATTTGAATGATGTCACATCGAGAATTTAATATTGTGATATGCACTAACACGGTTTCCTGTGTTAGACTTTTGGTTAATATTTGCAACGCCATAATACATTTCTTTCATACTTGAACAGTTTCGTTAGGCATAAGAATGTAAGTTCGAAGTTTAACAACATCTTCATGAAGAAATGGTGAACCGTTGTGCTCGTATCTAACAGAATTCGGGAGGTAGTCGCAATCGAACGTCTGCAAAACGCTTTTTAGTAAAATATTACTTCAGGCAATGACAGATAGTGTTTTGATAATCTCTTTTATATTTGAAACGATACCTCGGGCGTAAAGGATCCGACTTTTTGATACATCGGTTCGTTTTGCACAACTTCAACTTTGCACGGAGTTTCAGGGTCACTTGGGAAAGAAAGCAAATTCTTCGTCATATAAACGACTCGGCCATTCGCTACTTCTATCCCATAGTTGTGCCGTATTTGTTGAGCATGTGTGTTTCCTAAACAGCAGTTTACAACCAGGGCAAGCACAAAAATAAGCATTCGCCCCATTGTGTTGCCTAACACTGTTACAAGATCACTTGCATTTCACTTATCTATGTCAAAAACCTGATTAAATGCTTAGTTTATAAAAGTAATCTATACAGCGGAATGTTGCGTTTCTTTTCTACTTCGCTAACTACGCCGTATGAACCCATCAGACCTGACTAAGTTTGCGTAAACTCATTTAATTCGAAAGCAAACCACTCGAACTTCTCACTATAGTGACGAAACAAACCTTACCCGCTGTCTAGCCTCCAATAAGAATCGTTAATTAATTTATAAACAACAAATCAATGTAGCATGCTCATTTACAGCTATATAATATTACGTTAAAGCAACTAAAGCTTGTTGCACGAAACCAAAATTGGTTTATCTTCGCAGACGAGACATCGTAAACAAAGGCTTCCTTTGTCGACTTTTTCTCTTGTCTAGTCTAGTTTTTACGCTTGCCCGGTTCGATCGTTTCAATTAGTTTCCGGCAGCGTTAAAAAAGACGTATAATTGCGGTAGGGCTAGATAATGAAGTTGTAACTATAACATGACTGTAATAACAAAAAACACCAACGTATTCGTTCCATTTTGAGACGCACATATTCTATACTGCAACAATATTTTGTTATTTCCAAATTGTGTCAAACTTTCATTACGTTTGTAAAACTTTTTATGCATAGTAGGCCTACTGTGGCATAAGATAGATACCGTTAGCATATAATATGTCGTATTTCCCCATAACTAACACAAATGCTCCTTTAGAAATGTGGGTTTACTGTTACACAATTCTGTAAAGATTCCTTATCTGGTGCCAAACTAACCACTCACATTTATTAACTAATTCAAAATCCAAAACACAAACTAGGAAGATTTTCCTGATAATCCCTTTGCTTGAAGAAAGGCATCTTGGTTTGGATTTCTTCCGAGAAAGTTTCTCAACATCTGCTCTGCGTCAATTGAACCTCCGGGTTTTAAAATCTTCTCTCGGTAATCACGACCAACTTTCTGGTTCATGATTCCTTCTTTCTTAAATCTAATGCAACATAACATAGGATGATGATGACTGTCTATCATTGTGCTTTGTGGTGCGGCAATTTAAGAGTTAAAAATGGCAGTGGTTTTATACACTTTGCCTGCTTACCAGTTATCACAAAACTTTGTGGGTAACTGTTGTCATATAATTATCAAATTGAAAAAATCAAAGCGACCGCTGGGTTGAAGCAAATAGAGTTTAGTGTCAGGCTCAAGCATGACTGCATTGGTAGCATCATTGAACCTTTGGTAAAGGGGATCTGGTCTTACTATAGACTATACTAGCACAGAAAAGCAACCAACATCTACCTGGAGTAAAACATGTCAAAACAAAACACTTCACTCCACAAGTAACCATAATATTGAGCATCATATCCACCAGCTAAATGACCGAAAGTTGCTGGCATGCAGGTTCCTTCTGTAGCAGGAATACAAAGAATGTTCTTGCAAGCATCAGCATATACCTGGAATAGTGGAATATAAACTCATTACTCACCTACTATTTAGGCTCACGATTTTTAGAAGACACCCCCTCCTTTAATACATTCCAAATCTGTGTCACAATTTATTTGCCCAGTAGAGCATGGTTCCCTTTTCATCATGCAGTCATTTCTTACACTTCCATTTAAAACCTTTTAAACCCTTAAATTAACCTTCGGTAGTTTAGATCTTTGTATGAGTTTATTTTTCATTTTCTTTTGTAAAAACATTTTAGTTTTTGTCATCAACAGTTTGGTTTTAGTCAGTCAACATAAAAGAAGCTTATTGCACCTGTACAATATCTGCATGGTCACACATATGAATATTCAGGTCAAGGGTTCCTAAAACAATTTGTCTCAGATAAAAGACACCAGTGTTTGCATTCCTAGACTTGATCAAAGATTCAATCAACTTTTGGGGTATTTCACTTCCATCCTTATAAATATAAATAATATGAAGAACAAAAAACAAGGTAAACTTCCCTTTACTTATGGCAAGAAAGTTTGTAAAAACGGATACAATTGTAGGTGAGATACTGACCTTCTGATATTTGTTAAAAGCCATATAGGCCACTTTTATTAATACTGTACACATAGTGTTATATTATAATTATAAATGCTACACTATTTCCCATTGTAATAAACGTATGTGCACTCAAGCATCACCAGGGATGTCACAGAATGAAATATAAGCAACGATGGCTTTTTAAATTGTTTGGTCAGGAGGGAAAAATATGGTATTAGAGATTCAGCTGTTGTCTGTACACTAAATATAAAATGAGTTAATCTGCTACAATATAATTAATACAAAAATACTTTAATTCCAACAAAAAGGGAAATAAAAGTTCAAGCCTCAGTAAATACTTTACTTCATAATGCTGTGACATTTGTTTGAGTGGTTCATATTCCCAACACCAGTTTTCCAACATCTGGGAAGGGGCTTCCACAAAATCACATTCAACACTTGTTCCGCTAAACATTTCATATTCTGCCTGTGTTATATTGTTTAATCATTTATTTAACAGATGGTTTGTGTGCTCGTGAAACCTCATAGTTATCTTATAAACAGCATACAACATAATAGTTAAGTATCTGTATCATAAAAAGCTTGAGAACAGCACACCTAATTCCGGAGTCATAAACAAAAAGGTCTTTGCCATTGACTTGCCGATTAATATTCAATTGTTATTGTAAGAAGTATATCATTTCAGTGCACGCTCACTCAAAGCCGTTAAAATCTCCCCTGGACCCCTTGGCAATCCTTCTTAATTGCGGCAACTTTAAATAGTCATTGTTAACTATTTTGATAAAATGTTTTATTTGGTAGAATTACTTTTGTTTCCACATGTTACCTCTGCACATATTTGATGCATCACGTGACCAAATTCATGAAAAAAAGTTTCAACTTCATCATGAGTGAGTAATGACGGAGCATCGGAAGTTGGTTTCGTGAAATTTGCAACCATCGCTGCTACAGCTGTAATACAACATATCTTAGCATAGTTAGAAAGACATTTGAACACATGGCTGTTACTTTCACCACAATATTTAAGCATCGTAGGTTGAGGAGACATAAATTACTAAATGAATAAAGTTTTTATATAATTTAGACCTTCTGGTGTGTTTTAATAACATTCATTTACCAAGCTGTCGTGTTCCATCTGCTTTCAAACATCCAGGTATTAAATCAAAGCAAGCAGCGTGTCCGTACTTTCCTTCTCTTGGATGCAAGTCAAGGAAAAAATGTCCGATTAACTTTTCACTCGCATCATCTTTCACGGAGTATAACGTAACATCTTCATGCCACACGTGCGCATCATCTACTTGCTCATATCTTTGGTATAATCAATTATTTATTTTAAAGACTGTCAGCGTCATCCTAATTTAAAGTTACAACACATTACAAGTGTTGTATAATACACTATGGGGGTGGTTGTATACATCAAGTGCCCAGGTTTGCAACTTTATGGATGATGGTTTAATTTGAATTTGTTTTGTTTTTAATATCAGTGCTGATTTAGACAAGCATTACCACCATCTGGGTAAAAAATAGACTAAGTGTCGGAATACACACACCTACAAATGGTATCAAGGCAGTAAGCAATCTAACCAATGTGCTACTGCATCAGGATGAGAAAAATAATATCACAATTTTTTTAAATTTTAAACAAACCAAAATATGCCACATAACTACCTTAAACCGAGCAGTTCTTGGTAGATATTCAACAATCCTTTGGTTACAATGTGAATGGGAAAATATTGTTTAAGTTTGTCATGGTCAACTGAATATTTCATTTCCTCAATTTTGGTCATAAAGTATCTGCAAAATAAACATAAACACATAAACGTTTGCTGCTAGGCAAAGTAATGAAAATAAAAAGCTCTTAAGAGAATTTAATTAAGGTTACATGAATCGGACGTCAAAATGTTCGTTATTACCTTAAGTCCCACATATTAATCACACCGTCAAATTCCTCGTTGCCATTTTTACATTCCACTTTTTTTAAACGAAGCATTTCATCTCTATCACATTTTCCCAGTGGTTGTAGTTTTTCTGAGAATATTTGGAACAAAATGAAACCGCATAGATTAACCACTAGTACTTGTGTGTTGTGTATACCAAGGGAATGATAACATAATTTGGCAGAAACACTAAGGGTGGTATGCAGAAAGTATAATCTGGGATTCCCACCTAAACATAGATCATCTTTTCCGCGCTTTTTTTATTCCATCAGGAAATTACAGGAACACAGAACAATATTTCATAACAAAATCACCTGCAAGTTCATTCGTAAACTTAATGACATTATCTGGATGTTTTGCCATCCTCATATCATGAACGAATGCTGCGTGATTCTCATAACCAAGTATTGCTGCTTTCTCTGCTCTTAGTTTAACCAACTCAGCCAAAATTGCACTGTTTTGCTGAAAAAATAGAAGTTACCTAAAGCAGCATTAATTTGCGAGTTTGTGACATTCACTCATTTTTACCCCTACAGTATTTTTTTTACTTTTTAATTTAAAAAATAATTCCAAAATTTTACCTCAGTAACAAAACAAATCTGTGATACTGCCTACATGGTTGAATAATTAACGAAGTTACGTTTGAATATCATTCGGCAATCTTACTTCTTTACAGCGACTGTTAAAAGCTGTTTCCAACACTTTCCTTGTTTGTGAAACTGAACATTTCTTCATGATTGGAAAATAATGCGGATATTTTAATGTTACCACTAGTTTGCTTCCACTGTCTTTGTCTTTGTTTAAAGATTTGATGAAGTCTATCAAGAAATGGTGTTTTAGTCAGAAATTACTGCGGATGATTGAAGAATTTGGGGTTATACAAAAGGCAAACAGTATCCTATATATGCAACTCCATGATGGTTGCGAGACCACACGGCACACACCATGTATATTTATGGCCGTTTGCTTTCTTTAAATGTCTGATAATTTAAACAAACCATTGGTTCACTTCTTGATTTAAAGTAATTATCAATAATAGTTTCACGAAAGAATACACACTCACTCACTCTACAGTGGTAGCAGATTTAAGCAAAACCCGATATAATTTATTTAAAAAAAGTTCACCAAATGTTTTGCTGTGATGTTGGTTTAGGTATTTTTAAATGGGAGTTTGCAACAGTGCTTTGAAAATTATATATGCTAACTACTGTATATTCGTGGAACAATTTTTAACTTGAATATTTTAACCCTTCACAAACCATTTGGTAGTCCGGCAAGTTGCTCTGGTTCAAACAAAAGTTTTTCACTTTCTTCGTTTAAATTTTTCTGAAAATCTATACCAATCTCGGTCTGTCGCTTTTTATTTGCCTGAAATAAATAAAGTAGATTTAATAATCTTTTCTGAGACCAGTGAAATAACAAAAAACATACAAAAAAATTAAGCTATGAAATGAACTTAAGGAATTAAATTAAAAAACACCAAAAGGTACAATATTAGTAACAAAACTAAATTTTTTTCAATATGTTCATAATCACAATGATATACTATTAAATACTAACTTACTTTATTCAGGTTTAACAAACTAAAACAATGAGTATGTACAAAGTACAAACAAATATTAAACAAGACACATCACAACCTAACGTAAACGCTGTACCAAAGTAACTACCATAGGCAGCGCGTGAAGTAATAACACATCATTAAACAATTATACAGAAAGCCCCACAGACATGTTATGCATTACTTGCAATCTTTAACTTATTGTTACCTTTATTTTAGCTTGAGTTTCATCATCAAGATGAAGTCCATTTCTTTTACCCAGTTTAACCATCCTGGTGACAAGACGTTTACCTTCATTGGAACATTGCATATTACTTCCCTCCACAGCAACCACCCTGCCAATCAACAACAATAAATGGTTTCACAAAATATTATTTACACACAAAGTGACACATACATGTGCCAATATTTTAAATAATTCTTAATCTAAATTTAAATATATTGCATTTTTGTGACATTACAAAGATTTGAACACCTATAGGCCTATACAGTAAAGTGGGGTAATAAAAAACATAAAACATAAACTTTCGAATTTCCCAAAGTAATAAATAAAAAAATAAAAAATTTTAGTCTGGAGGAACAGTAGGCCTATTCATTATACCTTGATGTCCAAAAATGATTGTAGGATTTCTACCAATTACTTTGTTTTTAACTCCCCCCAGGCTTTGGGGTAAAAAACATTAGCGTGGCAATGAAAAACAATGTTTTCAAAGCAACTTAACTTAATCAAAAAAAGCTAAATAAACAAAAATGGAAGTACAGGGTAATAATACAATATTAGTCACACAACTTAGGTATTATGTAGTCTATATTTTCTCACAAACCTCAACTTTCCATCTTTTTTTCACAAAATCAAAATATATCCTATACACAGCCTTTTCCTAAAGCTTTTGTTTTATAATTTATGACCACAAATAATGTTTATTGGACTAAAAACAAAGCCTATAAGTTACATATCCTATATAGAGCATCACACTTGGTTTAACTAGATGGTAAAGGCTGTTTAAAATCTAAATGATATCCTGACTTTACCGAAACTGCCTGCATTCATAATAAATTTATCACGAAAGGCCTTCACACAAAAAAGTTCTTTTGTCAGTTTTTTGTTTGATTTATTATTTTGTGTTTTACTGAAAAAATAATTACCACCTTGAATGACAGTTAGGATAAAATATAAGCCACATAAATGACCTTTTTCCCCACAAAAGCTGTTTGCGATAAAACGTTTTTTTAGCGGGGCTTGGCTGGTTGTCCTTTCTTACCCCAAGTACCCCATTGTTTTTTATTACCATACTTTACTATATAATAATAAAAGGAAATTAAATATAATATATATATACATATAAAGTAAAACTTTGTTATTATAAGTATGCCCAGCATTGCCTTTTCAATAGGCAGACTGGGCAAGTGTTTGTAGAAGTATTAATATGGATACAGCACCTACATCTTTGAAATCGTGCTATGAACAATTAGATGTTCAATTTTTACCTGGAGTTTTTTTTAACAAATGTCAGAGTATCTTATACGAACATAAGATCATATGAGATTAGCAAGATATAGTTTTATATTAAAAATATGAATTTGAGGAATACAATATATTTATTATTTCTACCCACCGGTCATAAACATCTTTTCTCATACTCAACTCAATCTCAAATTCAGACAACTTTTTATCACATTCAGTACTTGCATCTCGAAGCTCCTTGTTTGTATGAACGTGCTGATAAAAATCCAAGTTGTTTCTAAATAAAATCATGTTTAAACAACATTTTATTAAAACAGGTGTTCTGCCTTCTGAACCGTCACATGAATAGCGGTTGTGCGGCCATTTCTCTTAACTCCTTAGAGACGAGTAATGCAAATATGCATTTTGAAACGAGTGTTCACAAAAATGTTCATAGGTTGACTTATAGTTGGTTTATTTGAAAGAGGAAGAAATTATCTACCAATATACCAGTTCAAAAAGGCATTATAGCATTTAAAAATTTTTACTAAACTTGATTTGAAAACTGTAAAGGATTTTTTAGAAGATGGTCCATATTCTGCCCTAAAATTATGGCTTTAATGTCATTCTGTCCAATAAAAGCGATTTTATTTGATCTCAATGTTGCTCTGGGGCTTGCCCGTCTAAGTAACTGGCTAAAATGTTGGTTTTACGCAAAGACGGCAATGTAAGCTGTTTTAACAAGTTTTTAGGTATTATGCAGCAATATGTTTTTGGGTGTAATATCTAACTTTATTTGCTTCTACATGTTGTGCAAAAAATGACGTCATCAAGTTATAAGTGACGTTATTAAGCACGGTAGTGGTCATATAGATCCTTTTTGCGAACAGTTGTTTTTGGCGTTGTTGTTGCTAATAGAGCGATTTTTTTCCGCACTTATCGCAATTCTCATTTCATTTATTCTTTAATCTCTTGATTGAAATCAAATCATATTATATATTTAGAATTTTTAGACTACATTTTTAGATTTAAAACCGCATAATTAGCGATTAATTACCGATTACTTTACTGTTTAATCAAATGCGCCAAATTCAAAATGCACCTTAAACTTTGATAAAATGATTGTACTGTAAAAAATATTTTGAATTTAGGCATAGTTTTATAAACCATACTGCATACGTTCGCCTAATTAGCGAGTAATTAACGATTACTTTTCTGTTTGTTTAAGGCGCTAATTCGTGGTTAAAATGTACTTTAATATTGATTAATCGATTGTTTTCGATACATTAATTCTAACTAGCTTAGTCTCATAAACCATAGTGTATAAAATCGTCCAATCAATAAGTAATTAATGATCATAACGCCTACGAATCAAGTAAACTGCCATGCATCGGGAACGTCGGGAACCCGTAGCACAGTAATCGGTACTTTTGGCTTTGTTTACGTTAGTGCGCAAATATAAATAAAAAGGAAATAAATCCAAAATAATTGTTACGACAGGCGAGGTTCGAACTCGGGATATTAGGCTATAATAGCGGGTGCCATAACCGTTAGGCCAGTAGATCCAGTAACCAGATTGTCCAGACAGCGGTTATACTGTCTGCCTGGGCCGCACGTGTTGGTGAGATAAGGAATCCTCACAACGATTCACGTCTGAATCAAACTATTTCCATTTAAGTGGGAACGCATCAAAAACACTGCTCTTATACCTTATTATCATTTATCGTAATTGGAACATTATTTTTAATTAAGCATTATATGATTAATATTAACTTTTAACATTTCATAATTAGGCTGCTGCGTGTTTACGGTTTGTCTAAATTCATAAAAACAAATGTTTTTAACCGACAACAACGTTAACTAGTGTAAGTTTACAATAAACACATGGTACAGGAGCTATACTGCTCTACAGGAGCCTACTGCTCTACAGTCACCAATGGCGACTAGAACCCGTTTTGTTGGTTACTTCAGATTTTTTTTTAATTGAGCCCAGTCGATCGTTGTAGTAAAAGGATCAATTAATATAGTAGGGTGGGGAAAGATGGGACACCTTTTTATTTTGTTTTCTCTTTTTTGGTAGTAAACAAAGAAAATTCAAAGAATTATGAAAGCGTATCCTTACAATTTCCACAGACCGTTGTTAATTGTTTAAAACACGATCAGGTTATTGAGAAATTATGTGTTAAAGGTGTCCCATCTCCCCCCCACCCTACTATATTATACTAATTAGTTTAAGCCGTGCTCATTCATTAGATCTATGATCTCTTATTGAACACTTTGACTTCACCAATTCAAACAATCATTTCAATTAGGTAGTAAACAAACCAGGAATTAATTTTGAAAATCCTGTATAAAGTCAATAAACGACAACTTTAAATAGATCAACTAACCTTATAACAGAGGATGTAACATCCAGGTTTGATATTGGAAGAATAGAATTTTCGAAAGTTGCCTCATGAACAGACACTGCAGCAACTTGGTCATACACAGCTTTCATACTTTCCATCAGCGCATCTGCTTGTTCTTTGATTTCTTTAGCACTCAAATCCCATCTTTGATTTTGTAAAGGTTGTACCATGGTTGTCAATACAGATGCAAAGCTTCGAATGTTGTTACTTGCTCTAATTGCAATGCAAGCGTTTCTATGATTTTCTACAAAATATATTTTAATCACTCAGGCTATTTAAATCAATAAAAAATACAATTTTCGTAAACACTATTACATACTTAACATAACAAAATCTTCTAACATAAAAATGTTTAATTACATCAAATGCTTCAACTCAGTGGTTGCTAATGAATTGTCCAAATTATCAGCCGCAAATAAAAAAGGGAAAGAAACCTCTAAATAATCACACACCAAGTAACATACATGGTAACTTGTGAAATGGCAAGAGGTGTAAAAAACACCCTTGTTATAGTGACTGGCGTTTTCAAGCTAGGACAAAGTAAATTACATTTATTCATTTATTATATTATTTATTTACCATAACCAATATCCTTGTTCCTAAAAGCCAATAGAAAAGATTACGAACACTGGCTAATTAAAATTACTCTTGTTGTATGATCATATAGTTGTAGAGGTTTGCAAACTACAACTACATGTACAGATTCTCATATTAATTAAATCAAGCAAAAATTAAGAGGAAAGATGTTTTCAGCCATGGCTGTCAGGCTGTGGGATGTTAAATGTAAATGATATTTTTGCATATTGATCCATTCATAAAACAATGGATAATAATGATATTGCTTCGCGTAAATAAACCTTGTTTGTGACTGTGTGTTACGATACTGTGTAGGCCTATATAAAGCTGATTATACCTTAATAATACCTACAACTTACTTTTACTCTGTGTGAAAAATGTACGTGACCGAATTGTTGGGTTATCAACACAAGTAACACACTTGACAAACAAAGAAGCAAACTTGTAAGGAAGTCTGGAACTTACAACTTTAAGCGCCACATTCATATCCCAAAAAAAGTTGCCGTGATTTACAATAGACACGCACACACAAGTTACACGGTACATATGATTTTTGTGTTTCGCTTTCGGGGGTTTTCTTGTATTAGAAATTAAAAGCTACACATTTAATTCGTATCTCAATTCCAATTATACAAGCAATCCGAATAACTGCTGTTTTTTGTAGTATGACAATTTTCAGTATACTTCAAAAAAAGGTGCTGTTTTTTGGCGGACACGATTATGACGTCATTTAGGGAATAAATAAGCATGATTTCTATGATGGGGGATTTTTCTGAAGGGTTGTTGGTGGTTTTTGAAAAAGTAAATTGTCGTTGAAGATCATGGAACCAACGAAGCAGATGTCGGAGGCGATGGACGCTTTATTAGAAATATCCGACATATTAAACACAGGTCTTGATGCTGAAACATTAGCTGTTTGTGTCCAACTGTG
Organism: Ciona robusta; assembly: GCF_009617815.1. NCBI lineage: Eukaryota > Metazoa > Chordata > Ascidiacea > Phlebobranchia > Cionidae > Ciona > Ciona robusta. The sequence continues at coordinate 1,503,990 of NC_143242.1, read as the reverse complement.
TGAACTTGGTGTTAATCCTGAAGCTATTGCGACCATTATTAAAGAAATCCGGTAGGTTTACGTTTACATATTAGCTGTTCTGCAAAATGAGACCTACGAACTATTGTCGTTCGTAAATTAATATTTTCATAAACATACTTTTCTTTTAGAATTTGACGCACTGTGGCTCTGTGAGCAGCCTCTCACAAAGTTGTTCAGTTCTACAAACGTACTTTTTTTAATCAATGCAATTCTATATTTATTTTATTTTTTAAGAAGTTTACACATGGAGCTATACAGAGAATACGGAAAATTGTTTTCGCTAGGAGGCGATGACAAATTCGTTTCTCTATTCTATGGGGAGCAGTTAGTTTCACGATTTATACACATAAGATATAAACCCCTAACCCCCAACACTAACCCCTAACCCCTAACTCCTAACCCTAAACTCGTCAAACAAAAAAAACTTGAAAAAAATATAAAAAAAGTATTCCACTGTGCGGGACTCAAACCCGATAAAAATGAAACAAAGAGAGTATACGACCGCATGCAAACCGTTACACCACAGACTCGATGACAGTAAACACAACGAAAGAGCATATATAACCGACCTAATGTGGGAAATATGTTCTTACTAGTGTTTTATGTATTTAGAAAGGTATTTTTAATATTTAATTAATTTGTTTTACACTTATTAACACTTTGTAGTGCTGTTTTGTTCGTTTTTCCGTATTTTTTAATTTAAATAATTACCGACACCTAGCGGAAAAAGTTTTCCGTCTTCTCTGTATAGTCCCATGTGAAGTTTACTAACCCTTATAACCACTAACCCCTAACCATTAACCACTTCCTACCAGCCTATTCTGCTATGTACAGGACTCTTTACTAGTGCCAACTTTTGTTATTGTATTTGAAGCAAGAAAAAAAATAACTGTAAACAACTAATAAGCTAACTGTATGTCGGTACTTCCGTTTGAAAGTTAAGGTTTTTTATTTCAATTTCAACCAATCTGTCCCCTTATATTTTCAACTATATAATCGATACACTCATACACATACACTATTGAAGAAATATATAAACGTAAGTTATGTAGTAGTAGGCTATGTTTTGTTTTCAGATTACAAACATCAAACTTGCCAAATCAGAAGAACCTACAAGCAAAAGGCACGTAATGATCAAGATTTTTATAAACACATTTGTTATATTGAAGTTGATTCAATCAGCTGATTTGCTTCATTTGTCACAACTTAGTAATGTACAATTCAGTAAAATTACATTTCTTTATGAACTTTGTCATAAATTGCCGGCATGGCTTCATCACATAGAGGCAAACTTTTACGAACTTTATCATAAAGTGAATGATCAAACATTTCACGAAACTCTTCTCTGGTCATATAACTATCAGCATACAACATCTGGAACCTGCACATTTCAAGTGCTTTTTTTTATAAGTTAAACAAGGGGTTCAAACTTAGTTCATGGCACACTAGAGTACCTGTTTGTGACACATGAAATATTTTATAGACAACACATGTTAAAACTTTTTATAAACTATTATTAATTATTTAAAGTTTTTGGTTTGTGGTGCTCCATATACAGTTTTATAAATCTTAAACCCTGTTGGGCCTGTTTTATACACACAACTTACCCATTAAAGTCTTTTGTTGCCTTTTCTAGTTGTCGAATTGTTTTCACGTTATTAAAATGTAATGTACGAGGCTCCCCATAAGCTCCTACGTCCACATACATTTCACCTTCATCACCAGGTGGGGCTAACATACCAGGTTCTTTCGGAAGGTAAAATGGACATAGCCAGAGTGGGTAAAGCTGGAAAGAATATATATGACATAATATATGATGATTGCAATAAAAAGTTGTCAGTGCAATAACCAAGTGGTATAAGTTGTAACGGATCACGAAAAAAAATTATTTGGAAATGATTATGAAAAAATAAATTTATTTGACTACCAAAGGTAAACACAGCTTTGGATAAATAGTGTTAGGAACATCTATGGCAATGCAATGCATGCATAGGTAGTTAGGTCACACAGGCTTATATTAAAAATGGCAACCCACCTTAATCTCATCATGAAAAACTTTCAAACATTTTGATAAATGTTTGATGGGAAGCATCATATCTTGCACAACATGATGCTCTTCATATAATCTTTTCACTGTTTTACCTTGAGTTAATTTTAACAAAGAGATCTTGGGTGGCATCAACCAACCAACAAGCAAACGGAATATTGGATTATTGCCGAATGGAATGATGTCCTGAAGAGAATGCTTTGTTTAATAACTTAAAGAGTTGTTATTATTTATAACTATAGGTAATATCAGTTACAAAACTTACAATACTAACTAATTAATAACCCAAACCTTGTTTAACAAGCATTCAAAACAGGCTATTAAGTCTTGTTTATCTTAGATATAGAACGGGTTTTGTGTTCATTGTTTTACCTGTTGGTGGCGTAATCTGGTGGGTCATAAATACATCAGATATTAAGGTACTGCAGAACATCCAAATGCTCAAATAGAATTGCTAAACAACATTAAATAAAACTTACTTGTAACTCCCAGAAGATACTTCTTGTATGGCGGTGATAATAATCACGCAGTGGGATATATTCCACTGATGATTGATCATTTTTCAACTTGTCTTCAACATGTTTGAAGAACCACGGTTTGTACCAATGCCCAATTCGGTTTAACTGTTCAAAGGTTTTTGTTTAATTTAGAACTGCTTTCATTAAAATACATGTATAATGTAAAAAACAAAGCTATATTGCCTGCGATATAGTAATGTAAATACAGTGTTATGTATTCACAAATTGCAAATTTAAAGACAACAAAATAAAAATGTTAGAGCTTAAGGTTTCAATTTGTTGGCTCTGAATTTACATTTATTGTTGCAATGGTTTAATTTAAGTAACAGTAAATGTATTTATATCTGTTGCTTTTTTTATTTACCTTTCCAGATTCAAAAACATCACAGAAATTGGCCGTCATAACAACACCACTCTCATCAGAGAAAGCAAGTGCTTCAACAAAATCATTTTCTCTTGTTTTCATTGATTCTATAACATTTGTTTGTACTCTTTATGTTGAACACCAGATGCAGTGGCACAACCTTGTGGCTGAGTTTACCCAAAGACGCACACGTTCACCATGATAACAGCTTTAAGCTTTAGACTCGGTATTCTCCAGTTACAAAATAAAAAGTCCATATATTATGCTACATTGCCAACAAACCAGTTAAACTTTTTCATGGACTGTTTAATGAATTAAAACATAATCAATAATTAGTAATCACCTTTAATAAAGAGTTGTGTCATTTCATCAGCAGACTGAGCAGGATGGTATTTAATTCTTACATAAGGTTTTGAAGGAATTATTCGTATTTCAGCTGCCACAAGGAATCCTAATGTTCCATATGACCAAGGTACAGCATAGAACAAATCAGGATTCTCAGTCTAAAAATATCGTATCATTTTATAAGTGAGCTATATTAGGTTTCCAGCCTTGTACACATCACGTATTATCTAATACAGAAGGGACAGCTATTAATGTTGGTACATTTTCTGAAGTCAACAAACTAAGAACTTATATTTGTTTTATATATATATATTATATAAATAACCAAAATACACTGTTTATTCAGAAGAAATACGGAAATAGTGTGTCACGGTGCCATGACTGTCAGTGATACTTTTACATTTCTATGATAAGTTGAGTTAAGAATATAATCGAACAAACATTAATTAAGTTTCGTTACGCAATATTTGATCTAAGCACATACAATGTACACACCCGACTACATTTAGTTAATGTTCCATCAGGTAGAACCAGTTCATATGATTCACAAACATGTTGTATCAACCCATACTTATGAGATGAAGTTTCCACACCTAAAATTATTTGATATTGTTTTTTTCAACAAGCCCAAACTTAATATAATATGCATTACTCTAATTTTGCAACTGCTCTGTTGTATAGAAAATGTATGATTAACATCAATCGGGATGGTGTATCAGGGCAACACAGGTGCTTATAAACATTGCGACTTTTACACGATATGCAGCTTCATTGGTGATTTTTTTTTTTCTGTATAGTTAACAACCTATCACCTTTTTATCCACAAAACACATGCGACACCATGTTAATTGTTAACACCATTGAACTTCAATTCTTCTCTGGTTTATTGCTACTTTAACCACAATACTACATTACCAGCTTTACAAAGGTGAATTCCGTGTAAGTTAAATCACCTGTTCCCATTATTAAACCACCTACAGTCAAATCATCAAGCTCAGGAACAATTGGTAACGTCCAACCAAGCGGTAGAAGCAATGTTGTTACTTGTCCCATTGTAACTAAAGGCTCCAGTCTTACAATCTGAGACAAAAAAAGTTGTAAGCTACTGGATTATAACACCATAATTTATACCATATATTATGATAAAACGGAACAGGTCAACCATAAAGCAATTAACTTTTCAAAAGTTTTATTATATATTAAGCTTGTTGAAATTTCTTGTACAATATATGTAACAGTTACTGGGTCGCAAATATAAAAGGATCTCCTATATGATTTGTTTTTATGATTGGCAAATTGATATAACAAAACATAACATTTTTGATGCTTATGACAGTTGTTTCTGATTTAGGTCTCAATTTAGTGTAAGGTTGATTGTTTGTGGTTCTTAACAGTAACACATAGATCTTTTAATTACAGTATATAATAAGCTACTGATAGATACTCCCCAAGTGTCATAATACCTTTCTCTGGGTGTTCACTTCCAATATATCCATTAAATTAATATGTATTTTGTGCATGTCTTTCTTATACTTTCCAAGCCGAAGTGAAACAGTTGCCCACCCTGGTCGTCCAGTGCACATTTTCCTCCCTTTTTCATGTTTAAAGTTTCTAACCTGCAATTAAACACCAATACCCCACAGGGGCATATTCAGGGGTCAGAAGTTCAGAACCCCCTTTGAAAAGAGGTATGAAATAAGTAAACAACCATGCTTCATTGCACAGCACATATGGTTCTTGGGTTTTAATATACTATGATCCCCAAGCCTTTAAATTCCTAGATATAGATATTGTAACACATATGTATTGTTTTAAATGGCAAGCATTTTCACCTGTTGTTGCACTTGTTTTACTCTTGCAGCATGCTGCTGAGGTGCACTGTTGAATTTAAAAATAACCCAAGCACGGACAGACATGTAGATGTCGAACAAGAACGACGCCGGTAATAGGAAGATACAAACTATCACCCATCTATAGTGAACCAATACATGCTCCAGACCTGTTAATAGTTTGCACATGATTTATTAAAATTTGTACGCAAACGTAACATTTTGAATGCATGGCAAATACCTTTAGATCGTAGATAAAGTGCAATTATGGCAAATACCCCGATGATCGCTGCATACATGATCCACAGGTTGTTATGAACAAACTAGCAGGAAAGGTCGCTTCACCTTCAAACTACCAACCAACAGCAACTTTGTTGCGATAGAAAGATGAAGCTACTTCTGGTCATCTCTGCAATGCTGCCATACAACGGATATTTCATTCACTAAACACTATCACACGGTGGAACATTGGTGTGAAAATTGCAGCCGTTGAGTTGAATTTAAAAACATTAGCACTTCGAGTGGACAGTCCCATTAATTCTAAAAGCAATAATGTTATGTATATCGGGTAAATTAAAATAAATCTATTATCAATATCTATATTAGCTCTGAAACTGCTTCATTATGGTACTCTCATTTCGCGACATATGTTGTACATCTGAATCTCGTGGTTGTGACATCATACCAATCAAATAACATAATCTACAACTACATAAATTTCGTATGAAAAATAAATATACACTTCTACAGCCCTTAAACACTACTTAACTAAAACAGGAAATTTAATATTTGTTTGGTAATTTATGTTTCGACCTACGTACCAAAACCTAAATTAACGGATTGACCTGAAGCTGTACATGCGGAGTCAATGTGTGTCATAAATTGTCACAATTCAAAAATATCAAACTTTCATTAGCGCAAATGAGCAGTTTATTATGAAACCAAGCAGCGTATGTACTATTCACAGGTCACGGGACCCCGTTTACGCAAGGAAGTCTACGGGTCACGGTGAAGGGCGCTTGGTATAACGAGACGTTTGACTAATCCGCTTAGCGCTTCTTTGTGGAAGGCTACTTCGCGCAGAAGCATTATGATTGTTGGAAGTTAAAGCCGCCAAACTAATTATTCAATTTTTCACTTGGATGGTCGCAGTAAAAAGGGAAAGTCGTTGGGATCGTTTACACCAAAACAAATAATGCCGAGATTTATGTTTTCCCTGTATAGTTCATGTTACTTTGGGTAATTTTTGCGTAAAAGTTGTGTAAAAATAGCCAACGGGTTATCAACGTAACCTTTGTTAAACATTTTATATTTCAGACATCGCATTGGTTTGTAATATAGATCGGGGTGGGGTAAGATGGGACATGTTTTCATTCTCTTTTCTCGTTCTCTTTGGTAGTAAACAAATAATGCTTGCAGAATTATATAACCGTGGCCCTACAACTGTATAATCGCGTTGTTACTTATTATAAACACAATCCCGAAATTAAGATATTTAGGTGCCAACGTTTTACCATCTTACCCCACTACGTCATGGTCATGCTGTTGTGGACGTTAAACACTTTCTTCATTTGCAGTGAAACCATAAACAGTTTTCTGCATGTCATTTCTGGTTATTTTTTGTTATTATGTTTAATACGAAATACTTAAGTAAGGAGAAAATACCGCTTCCCGAAAAAGTGAACTGGCAACCCCTGGAGTCACTTTGTCGACGAGTATAGTTTTGAAGATTCTTTGAAATGACTCAACCGATTACGACGCGTTTAGCCACAAACAGCTGATTCATTTCAAATCAAGTGTTAACCGGCGCTTTATTACTACATAGTTTTTAAACTGCTTTGGTTTTAGTCACATCTGGGTAACTAAATACGTTTGCGACCAGTGTCTTGAAATGGCGATTAGGGGATTTTCATACCTCGCCCGAATTTACCTTTCTTTAAGTGTTTATACGTAAACTACTTTTACAAATGAATGCCTGAACAGATTTACTTGATCTATATTTTGGAGATCTATATTTACTGTAAAATCTAATTAAAAATGTTTTATTTACCACATATTTTTGTATTTTGATTTAATCAAGCATTAATATCTGAAATGGTGACGTAAAGTAAGTATATTTTTGAAAAATGTAGAATTACAGATTATAAAATACAACACAAAAAAATGGTGGTTTATTTTTCGCGGTAAAATAGAGGCAGGTGACTGACGATCATCAGAAGCGAATTGAAACCTCGTATCCCTTTTTTCCTTCACTATTTTTAACGCACAGGACCTTACTTTCTCTCGCATGTAAGAGTTCAGCACTTGCGCGCAAAGTAAGACTGGTGATTTTTAGATAAAACCCGGTGGCTAAGTTTCTACAAGTTTTGAAATAAATAAATAACGACGGAAAGTACTATTCTTATGTAACATTACAGAGATTTTATTAATTGCGTCAACAAAGCGCAGAATAAGCTAATCAGTGATCTAAACTAGTGAATGTTAAGTTACCATGAAACCTGTGGCAGATTCTTCACCAGTTGGAGCCGACACTTCGTCAGATTTTCCATCATCAATTCCCAACGAGTTCCAACAAGTAGCTGGTGCATCAAGGAAACCCCTTCGTACACCGAAATGTGCCCGATGTCGGAATCATGGAGTAGTAAGCACCCTGAAGGGCCACAAACGACATTGTCGTTGGAGGGATTGCCAATGTTCAAACTGCCTGTTGGTTGTCGAGAGGCAGCGTATTATGGCAGCTCAGGTAAGACGTATTTTTTAAATACACCTAGCGTAAACATACCTATACAAGTTGCTTAATGGAGACTTTGTTTTTCTCTCCTAAAACTGCCGTTTGCTTCAACAAAAACTCACCTAAAACACTAAAGTGAAGTTTAAATTGTTGCCCGCTGATAAATGTGTTATCTATACCTACTAAAATAGCTGTGTATTCACTTACGATTATTACGCATTCGAAAAAAGTGTCTTATTTGCTTATTTTCACTTTTGTAATGTGAAGAAAGTTTACTTAGTGTTAAAATGACCAAAATGTGTAAATCGTTTTTTTGGTAGATACTGTAGTCTGTAGAGTGCATACAAAAATAAACTAATAAATATTTATATTTAACGATGCGGAAAACAATTAATGAAGCGGAAAATATATGTCGAGCTCAGCGATATTTCATTCAGTTAGGAAGAATTAATCACCCCCACATCGTGTACACAAGTTAGTTTCGCGTTTACCGACATCAAAGAATCCGTCTCTCGTCGCTACCTAGCGCAGAGCCCAGTTACTTACCTCGTAAGCAGCTGTGGACAAAATGGTTGGAGGTGCATTGGTTGATGCATGCGGGAGTTAGATCAAAGCGAAACCTACACCCTTAACTTGAGAGTAGTACCAGTCATATGAGCGTGGTACAAAGCGATGGCCAGTGACGCTGAAGTGTGCGAACGGAAGGGCTATTTAAAATGCTCTCTTTCTTTCTTTGCCAATAGAGAATACTAGACGGAAATTACTTCGTTGGTATTAGGTATAGACCCATTACTTAGGCTAAAGCATACTGCGGCGATATCACATTATCATATAATAGGTGTTCAAAGGGATCTTAAAGTCCCCGATATAAAAGCGGAATCAAACACATGGGCGCATCGCCATTTTGAATATGAATCGTTCTTGTAAGGTGTAGCAAGCTGTAAAAATCACGCGTTACAAAAAAGTAAACGATTTGATATTTAAAGTAAACAAAAGTTCGATCAGATATAGGACGAAGTGGAGCGACGCGGCTCCCACACTTGAATCGGGCATCGTCGTGAGAAATGATGCCAGAGTTAATTGGTCTGGTTTCACTTCGTGGGATCGAGGAAACCAATATGTTTACTAACAACTCGTTCCTTGTCAATTAAAAAAAATGGAATCACATTTTTTCACCAGACGCTGTGGCACTCGGGTTCATACATTTTTATTACGTATATACAACAATAACGCACACATTAATAGTTGTTTATAAAGAAAACCGTGTACCATATATTGACGGAAGCGAATTATTTTCCGCCCGATTTGTAATTGCGAAGCCAAACTCCCTCTGAGTACTTTTAAAGTAAAATTCCATCGAAGTCGATCACTTCGCTTTAGCTCCATTTAAGGCGCTTGCAAGTCATAACTCGAGCGAGGGATTTAGTAGAAGACTTCCATCTTCAGTTACAGGTGCGGTGTCGACGCAAGTCAACAAAGTAAGCTGACACCTTGCTAACAGTCCATCGTGGACACGAGTGTCGGCCACCATTAACCCCCCTTTTATCTTGATTAGCAGCAAATAAGACTTCGTATGTAAAACTTTGTTTAAAATCGGTCAGATTCTGAACAAGCAGACTTGCTGTACTTATCATGGCGACGTTAACCAACCTAACGCAACAAAACAATGATGACCAATGCTGCCTTCAAAGTGGTCAAGCACCGTGTCCACGTTAACGATTGTCTTTCTTTTATATTCAAACAAAAACAAACTTATATACTATTTAAAGACTGATTGATTGTTTACAGACTAATATAGTCGTCAGTCACTATTCATCATATCAATGCATATGTTTTGCAAATATATCTTTCACCTAATATAACTTTATAAATTTTATTATAGGTCGCCCTGCGAAGACAGCAAGCAGCTGATGTAAAAAAGAGCGGACGGTCGGACAGTGAGACTTCATCTCCGGTTGGTGAAAAAGAAGATGCTGCAGTTGATGTCGGTTTGATGGAAGACGCGGCTGCATCACTTCGCATACGGAGTAAGAACCTCAGAACAGCAAGCTCCCTGACCAAAACAATATTAGCGAGTAAGTCTTTTGTAAATCATTTAAGCTGAGTTCGGAATAAATTATACTTAACTTTATAGATAAAAAACAAGCTGCCCCACACGAGTCTATTGCTCGCCATATTCTTCCACCAATAAGTGAACGAATGCGGAAGCGGAGAGCCTTCGCTGATAAAGAGTTGGATGATGCCATGATGAGAAGAGAGATGAATTCCAGATGTGGGATTTTCCCGCATAATCCTACCAACATCGTTGTGCCAGGAAACGAAGCATTCTTTCAGAAAAGAAATTTTCTTTCACCATCAGTACTGAATGTAAATAGCGACATATCACCATACGCGGCTCTTCTTCGAGCATCACATAATCCATATGTGCTAAATACGGAGGCTACTGAGTTAAGCGACGGATTGACTTCGCCGGACATCACCGTTGATCACTTGGTCGACCACCAAACATCTGGTAAACTAAAACTTGATGTAGAAAGCGGACCCCGAAACAAAAGACCACGGCACTCTAGTAGGCAAAATGTTTATAAGTCCAAGTTATCCAACGAGAGCGAGGTAAGAGATGCTGCTGTGAATAAAAACACTGGTGAAACAAATAAAGACACACCTATGGGAAACAATCCATATCAAGCGGACACTGCAGAAGGTCGAACACGAAAGCAAAGAATCAACTTTTTGTCCATAATGTTTCCAACGTGCGATCCCGCAACTCTGGAGAGGGCACTGGGAATTTATGAAAACCCATATTCGCCTGCCAATAGTTTAGATTCAGCAGCATTCGATGCTGGAGGTAAAGCTCGGACTGAAGGATCGTTTTCATTCTGCAACGACCCGATGTGCAATTCAATTTTCCCGAAGTTTTTATCGTCTATGCCTCATCTAAACGCTTCATGTCCATCATCGCGGCACAACAAGGGAATTATAGGAGCCACATATGACTCTGTACATGCGGAAAACATCAAACCATATATATACCCGTACCATGCGCTGCCTACACCTACGTTTGCTCAAAAAATTCACTTCGATGAAAGTTGCAATTCAGATAGGATATTTCCCAATTTTCGGAGAATGGACGATGCCGCACGTCATAACGAGGAATTTCGAGCATGTATGCTACAGCAATACACCGCAGCGATAAACAATTCTTTGCCATTTGCCCCAGTTTTTGCAACATCTAGACATTTTCCTGTTGATGCCGACTGCCCAGTTTCAAAAGACATCGGCCGTTTCAGATCCGAAATTGCCTCAAAACTTCATTCTCGGAAAGAAATATTAACTCTTCCCAACAAAAGCGTTACGCTGGCGGGCTGTGAAGAAATAAATAAATTAACTGCAAAACAGCGCAACGATGCTGTAACACCAAGGCCACAATTCACGGTGGCAAAATATCAGGATGAGAAAATAAATGGATTAGATTCTGTGAAACAAGAGAAAAGGTGCAACTTGGAACAAAATGGAGACGACCCCTACTTGCCTCGCGCTGTCGTATGTTCTACAGACCACACAACAGAATCGCGTTATAAATGGAACAGTGCTTCTCAACGACGTATTTGTAAAAATCAAAGATCTAATAAACTAACTTCATTTACCGTACAGTCAATTATGGGCAACGCGAGCAGTTAAATTATTTTATTATTGTGTTTTCACCAGCGGTGTTCTGTTCCACACTTTCCTTATTATTATAAATTGTTTTTCGTTTGAATAATTACAAGTTAACCACAGGATTTTGGGAGTTTTTTTGGAAAAGTTTGATTGTACTTTAGAAATACATGTTCCACTGTCGGCAAAGTTATAGATATTAAGTTCGATTATTATGTTTGCGTGTTTCTGTACGGTATTGCAGATTATTGGTCAAACTTTTATAGCAACTTCAAAGCAAATGCTGACTAGAACTTAAACGTAAATAGCGTAATAGGTCTATTCCGGTGACATTAGCGTCACACCAGTCGAGTTTGATTTATTATGGTTATATACCCACTCGCTATAAAGTCGTCTAAAGTTACAGAGAATTTGTTGTAAACTAGTTGAAACACGAGCGACAAATTAACAGATCGAAATACTGTTATTGGATAATACGTTGAAGCAACTCAACACCGGCATTACTCCACTTATTCGGAAAAACACTTTGAGGTGGGCACATCATACCGAATTATACCACTTCTCTTCAAATATCAAATATTTAACTTTGAACACAGGGTTTAGTCAGAATAAAATCCTGCGGACATTACTTTGAAAGATGTAACCAGATAAGCGGTTTAATCTCACAGCTTGAGATATTTTTTCAAAAATATTACTTGAGTAGTTTAGTTCGGCACGAGTAATACCGTTTGTCTTTTGAAGCACCGATCGCGTGCTATACTATGGCTTCTGAAATGCTTCCCGAGCCAAACAAGCATAAGCTAAGTTAAGGGATGGTACAGCCATGCTTATAACTAATCCCGCCTAATTCAATCTGGCTTGGTTAGTCGATCATGTTATCGCTTTCCTTACCCCGCATAATGAGCAACCCCAAACAGAACAACAGTAACTTCAAGGTCAAGAACATGCGCTGTCTTGGCACCACTCGACCTCACTTGCCAGTTATTGTTACTTGATTGGAGCAGATAAATCTTTTTCCTGCAACCTTAAATCGCACATGAGGCTACTGTGAACAACGTACAAAAAGCTTTACGCTTTAATCACCACTGCTTCTCCTTTGGGCCGAATTAACTCAGCGAACTACACACACGCGGGCTGAGCTTCGCTGCTAATTACATTTGCCTAAGTAATGACGGAAATTAAATTAGTATTACCGGCGTAAACTTGAAAGAGATCTTTCGGCCTTCGGAATAAGAAAAAATTGCCTAAATTTTGTTGTCTTGTTAATTTAGAAGCATGATTGTTTAATTTAACCACTCTTCTTTAGTACGTATCTAAAAATTATCACCGCAGAGTATGCATCTTATTAGCCATTTAAAATACCTGACACCAACAGGCGAGTAGTTTAGTTTGCATTAGTGATAAGCGCAACAATTAATCTTGTTGTGCAGTAATTGAAAACCTATTATATAAAACATACATTCTGAAGGGTTAATCCGTTGACTGGTAATGCGAACGAATATTTATCACGCATCACTTTGTTAAGTCTGAATCCGTATATCGTGGTAAAAACAAGTGCTGCTTTACATCAATCCATAAACCGACAACCCCAAGTAATTTGTGCTGATGTGGTTTGCTGGCGCACGTTCTTAACGCTGTAACAAAATTAAAGTTACAAGTGTCCACTCAACCGTGTACAATAATCAACCTGTCAGGTACTACCAGCCACTTTTGCTCTCATATAGCGGGTTGAACAAAAATACAAGAAATCGTGTCGCAGTTGTCAAAATGGTTTATTTATAGGAAAACTAATAAATGTGAGAATATTTTTCATTTGCGTAGATACGGTTGATCTGTTGAAAGTGTCCATTTGGTTGAGAATCCTGGAGTTGGAAGGTTTGTTTGGGTGGATTCGAGCGATGACGAGTCGCTGTAAAATAAATATCCACTTTACCAAAGTTTAGTTTAAACTATTTGTACGCTTTTGTGATAGTGGCGAAACTGTTAAACCTCTTCGTTTTTATCGAAGTGTGTGATTAGCGGTCAACCATCACGACCTGGGCGTGCATGGAAGCTAATTGTGCTTGGATGGACCACGTTAGATAGATCGCCTTGAAGTCTTACAAACCAAACAGCTTTTCAACATTACTACTCGTCTTTCGACAGAAGTAGTGAGCAGTTGCGTGCCTCGTACACTATTTTCCGATTATCATCGGGCCGTAACACGAGCCCAGCAAAAGCAACAGAGCATTTTGCGCGGCGTTCTCTGATCGTTGTTTTGCGAATATTTTTTCGATGAACGAAAACAAGACAATGATATAGGCGGCCAGAAAAACGTGATTACAAATCTTGTTTTGTATTTAACAAAAGAAGACGCATGGTAGTGGAGCGTGGAAGCCAGGTTTCCACCGGCGACGATTACTAATCGAAACCCAGTCGTGAACCCTGGAAATCCTACTCAACCACATAAAAAGCAGATGAAACATATGTTTCTGTGACGTCTAAAATACTCGCGCTTAAGGAGAATCAAAAATCAAAAGTTTCGAATGGGATCAAAGCTTTTAGACAGAGATTTACAAATAAATACAATCGAACGAATAGTTGAATATTATATATTAGTATTTACCAAAACATGTATAAATGTATTACATTGCAATACAGCTTTAGTAAATAAGACATTCGTTGCTTGAACATTAGAGGTCGTACATGAACCGCTGACAGATAAGCTGACGATGCGAGGAATGACCAGTTGAAGCAAGCTAACTGCTGAGAGATGTACGAGGCCGGTGCACCTGCCCAATATTTAACGAAAGCGTGAACTAAGATTGTGTGTGGGTGGGAGTTCATTGACCCGAAAGGAAATCGAGCGATGTGTACATGGCAATACGCTGTTGATATATATCTTTTACTCTTACGTCGGGTCACGTTGTGGGGCATTTTATATCGGTGTGAAACAACTCACATCCGAGTATTCAGTGAATTAGGAAGTAGGGACAATAAACCACTCTGTGATGAAGCGACCCCATCATTGGCAAGGGGATTGAAATTGGAAACCATTGCGAACAGTGAAGTGTAACAACCTGATTTGTTGCCTTTAATAAGAAAATATAGCATAAACTGCTGCCGTGCATTTTTGAAACAGGGATATTAATTATGGAGAAGCGTCTAAAACATTCTCGTTTAACACTTTGGGTATAAAGTAGAACAAGTTATTTTCGAAGTAGGATTTCAGCGAAGGTCAGAGGGCTCGTGAGAAAGGTTCGAGTTGCGAAACGTCATATGTCGAACGACTAACAAACAAAAGGCCGTATTTTCCATATCGGATGTCAGGGTAGCCTTGAACCAATGCAAAGCGCGCTGAAGTAAACACTTGTGCGGTTTTTTCGCATGTAATATAAACTGAGGTAAGCGGTGGTCCACAACAAACTGCTAGTACTATCAGCTGCCTGGTCGCCGGTTTACGATTGCGCCAATTAGTCGACTATGGCGGAGACAAAATACTTGAGAATGAATTAGCCACCGAAGCTATTTAGGGCCACGGGACCGCCTAGACGTTGAACGAACTGTACACGTACAAGGTCACGTTCCCGTGGTTTCATGACAACTTGTCAGCTTCGGGTAAGCAGAAGCATGGAGGGTGGCCTTATTTCGATCTCTTCTCATGTAATTAATACGGTGAGAGCACTAACCAAAACCAGTGATATGCAAACGCCAACAAACAACAAAATTTTTAAACAAAGTAATGTATAAACAAAAACAATACTGTGGCTCTCTACTGTCACCATGCGCCAGGCGGAAAGAAGGACAATTTAAGCCACAGTTCACGTTATATACCCAGAGCGCCACAAATGAGTTTCGTTCATTTAAAATAAAGGGTAATGATTTATTTTTATTATGTTCTGTTAGCGCAATATCCTGATGTACATTATACATCTTGCCGGGGTAAAACGACCAAACGTTTTACATTGAGTTTCTCAAACTTTATTCATACTATGCTTTTATAGTATGACTACAATCATATATGTTCTAAAGAGCACGAAAGCGAAGTTATATAGTCGTAACACGTGTAGTGCAGGTTATTGTTCCCTTTTGTACGTTGTTAAAGGTGGTTAGAACTGTTTTAACTTGTTTATTTTATTTGAATAAGTTGTGTAAATGGTGAATAAATAAATTTATCCTTGTGTGCTGGGTAAACCATGTTCGCTATAACACGAATGTTCGGTCTCATCTGCCTCGTGCTAGCTTTTGAGTTCACGTATGTACGGCGCCGTGGCTCAGTGGATTAGGCGCCTGCACCGAAAACCAAGGTGTCCCCGGTTCGATGCTCGGCAGAGGTACTAGCACTGATAGGTGTATGTGTTCTTGTGACTGATAGGTGTATGTGTCCTGTGACAAGACACTTAACGGACATTGCTTCAACCTAGCGGTCACTAATGGAGTAATGGTTGTCCAAATTATAAGCAATATCAAAAAGGTAACTCCTAAACACACGTGGATAAAAAATGATGCAAAATAACACGCGTCTGAGTGCGATGTGGTGTCGCTGCACCGGTCGCATAAAGGACTTAAATGGGCCTTCCAGGTGTTGGGGTAATGGACCAAATGTGGCCTAAATCTCAGGTCCTTGACAAGTACCTCACTTATAAAGAAGAAAAAAATACACGTATGTAACTTTGTGCCTGAGTTATATATAGCTGTCTGTATAGCTCTCAATTTAGACAACATATTAGTGACGACTGGGTTGGAGCAAGTGCTATTAAATGTCTTGCACAAGGTCACACATGCTGGATATGCACATAAAAATATTTATAGAACTTACCTTACACCAGGTGTCAAACGTGCTGAAGTATTCTCGGCTAACACAACAGGCGGTGCCATTTCTCTCCTTGCATCTCTTGTATAGTAATAGTTACCAGATAGCTTACTGTTACAACCGGGTGGAAGATTTGGTTTCGGTATTGTTCTGTTGGGCAAGAAAGTATTATTGATTAGTTAAGAGGTTAGTGTCTATCTAATATATTACTATTGTTTCTTATTTACAATTAGGTAAAAACCTAATATAATATGCAATAGCCATGCTAATACACATTTGATTATTTAATGAAAATATCCAAATCTCATACACCATTATTCTTGGCAATGCAATTGTTGTAGAGCACAAAAGTGGTCATGTATGTAACTTACTTTATCCTCGCGGGGCCGGAAAACGACAGTCGTTATATCACAGGTGTTCATACACCTCGTGCCAGCTTACGAGTTACCATGTATGTTACTTTGTGGGTGATTATTTTTTTTGGATTTTTTCTTTTTTTTTGTGTATGGCTGATAATTTGGACAACCCATTAGTGACCACTGGGTTGGAGCGAGTTGGAGCAATTGCCGTTAAGTGTCTTGCCCAAGGACACATACGCCCACAATGGCAGCAGCGACGAGCCTTGAGGTCATGTAGATTATTTTTCCCAAACAGTTGGTCTTGTTTATTTTTGCTAATTTTTTCCACATGCCCTAATTCTAGCTGTTATTCTTTAGTGTCCTGATTAAAATCAATTCATAACACATTACCAAAATTACCATATTTTTAAATTTTAAACTAAACTTTGAAGATTTAAAACCACATAGTTAGCAAGTAATTAACAATTAAATAACTGTTTGATCAGGGGCAATAAATCCAAAATGTACTTTAAACCAAAGGCTGAATTAAAAGATTGCACTTTATGAATTATTCCCAAGCAATAGTTTTATAAACCATGGTGCATACAAATGCCTTATTGGTGAGTAATTATCGATTAATTTTCTATTTGGGTAAAAGTGGTAAATGCAGAATTTACCTTAAACCCCAAATTAATCGATTGTACTCTATTTCCTACTTAGCATAGTTATATAAACTCTAGTGTAATAAAATTAAATATTTCCATATTTTATGCCACTACTTCCAGTCATCTGATCTGTCAAAACAGCGGTTATATGGTCTGGGAGTTTCAGAGTGTGAATAGGGATGCACATTACAGAATAATTAGGTATTCTAGGATATTCTAGAATACTTTAATTCGAATCTAGAATTCCGAATCTAGAATTTTGAATCTTTTTATATTTATAGGAAAAAAAAATGTTACCCACAAAAGTCAGTTTATTGACCTATTCATAGCAGCCTTGTTGGGTCATGAGCTGTAAAATGATCAAAAATTGTACTATTGGGTTGTTTTTGCGTCATGAAACGTATAGCAGGCTATGAAAAGACGTTACGAAACGTTTACTCTTGAAAGTCCCACAAACACAAAAATATTTTTTTTCAAAATTAATAAGTTTCAAAAATTGTTAATATAGTATATGAGATGACGTGTAATGACGTCAATAAAATGAATACCGAATCCCGTAATTAGATTCGAATACAAGGAATCCACTTAAGGACTGTATTAAACTATTACTATTTAAGTGGGGACGCCGCATTCAAAGCACTGCTCTTATACTTTATTATCATTAATCGTAATTAAAACATTTATTTTAGTTTAATATCATATGATAAATGACTTCTAAAAATTACATAATTACCACGTTTAAAGAATGCATTCTACGAACTGCTACACAGTGAAAAATGGCGACCGAAACCCACTTCATTGGTTATTTCTGATGGGACTTAGTCAACCGTGGGCGTAAACAGCCAAACAGGGTAATTGAATTTATCCTCAATATATTACGTGCTCACTCATTAGAGCTGTGATATCTTGTTATACAGTTATTACTATATATAACTTGAAATGTTGGTACTGTTTAGCAATTGTAATGGTAACAATGTTATAACGCATAAGCATTGCTTTAAATAATACATTTACAATTAGAACTTTATATGCTGGTGGTGTTTGTATGTCGTGATTATCAACAAAGATAAAAAATAATCTCCAAATAAATTAAATAAAAAAACCTTGGGGACATGTCTTCTTTATATCGGAGCCACATCTTATTTCTTCTCTGTGTAAAAAAAAGTTACTTCACATGAATTCGAAGCGACAATTAAATACTCACCACTCCTAAATATTTTGTCAACATTGAAATGATTGGGGTTTGTTTCGACATGCTTGCTTCCAATATACACGGTTTGGAGAAACTACAAAACTAACACCTAAAAGCACTGAGAAAAAATAGTAGAGTAATTTCATGAAAAATTAAAAGAAGTTTGTTTATATCCCTATACTCAAAGAGGGAAAAGTTTGTTTATATCCCTATACTAAAAGAGGAAAAAGGGAAAACTTGCATTCCTAAAAGAGGGGAAAAGGAAAAGAGGGAAAACAGGGAAATGCTGCTTAGTAAAAAAAATCAGATTTTTTTATATTTTATTTACTTAACTTTGATAATTAGAAAAAGGGAACAGCAGAAAATCAATACTAACCCAAGGGAAAAGATAAAAAGTAAAAAAAAGGGAAAACAGGGAAACAGTTGAAAAGAGTAACAGGGATAACAGGTGAAAGTAACAGGGAAACAGTTGAAAAAAGTGGGAAAAGATGGAAACAGCCGTAAAGAGGGAAAACAGGAAAAAAAGGGAAGACAGTTTTCCCCTCTTCCCTGTTTTCCTTTCGCCCCTCCTTTTCCCTGTTTCCCTCTTTTCTTTATTTTTCATCTTTTCCCTTGTTAGTAATAATTTTCTGCTGTTCTCTTTTTCTAATTATCAAAGTTAAGTAAATAAAATCAAATTTAAAAAATCTCGTTTTTTTACTAAGCAGCATTTCCCTGTTTTCCCTCTTTTCCTTTTCCCCTTTTTTAGAAATGCAAGTTTACCCTTTTCCCTCTTTTCTCTATTTCCCTCTTTTAGTGTCGAGTTCCCTCTTTTCCCTTTTCCCTCTTTTAGTGTTACCCCCATACTTCGTAATGCAAGTTCTTCTACTTGTAACCGCCTCAGTTGGTCTTCAAGTTTTTCTTTTACTTTATTTAACTTGTCGGCTTCTTCTTGTAATGCAGTTAATTTAGACATTCACACACTTTTTATTGTGTTCTTTAATATTAATCCGAATAAAAAATAAATAAAATAACAAAACCAAGACCAGTTCCATTATTTAACAGCAATGTTTCATTACCCACTTTTACCACATACCATTGTAACCAAGCAAAAATTGATGCTAGTGAAGATTTCTTCCCCCACCTTATCTGCTAACCACTAAACCCTAATTAACCATCCAACCATCAACCCCTAACTACAGGTCCATCAAGCGATCAAGGGTACCTAATGAAACTACACTACTGAAGGATACTTCACTAGTGCCCAAAGTAAATAGATAAACAACTGATATCTATACATCTTTGGCTGAAATTCGTGATGTTTGAACAAAATGGTTCCCACTTTAACCCTACCGGCGAGCCGGGATCATAGAAACATTAAATATTCAATTCTGCAAGTCATCATTAATTCTGACAAAATTCTTAACTCGAAATTCTTAGCGGTCTGCGACAAGGTGTGGTATGATTTCTGGTTAAGAATTTTCTTGTGTAACAGGGTGTGTCGTGCTAAATGTTAATGTATTGTTATTGGGAAAAGTTAACAGTTTTCACGTGTGACAGGGTGTGTTATTCTAAATGTTGAGAATTTTCTCGTGTGGCAGGGTGTGTCGTGCTAAATGTTAATGTTTTGTTATTGGGAAAAGTTAACAGTTTTCTCGTGTGACAGGGTGTGTCATTCTAAATGTTGAGAATTTTCTCGTGTGGCAGGGTGTGTCGTGCTAAATGTTAATGTTTTGTTATTGGGAAAAGTTAACAGTTTTCACGTGTGACAGGGTGTGTTATTCTAAATGTTGAGAATTTTCTCGTGTGGCAGGGTGTGTGGTGCTAAATGTTGAGAATTTTCTCGTGTGGCAGGGTGTGTCGTGCTAAATGTTAATGTATTGTTATTGGGAAAAGTTAACAGTTTTCACGTGTGACAGGGTGTGTTATTCTAAATGTTGAGAATTTTCTCGTGTGACAGGGTGTGTTATTCTAAATGTTGAGAATTTTCTCGTGTGGCAGGGTGTGTTATTCTAAATGTTGAGAATTTTCTCGTGTGGCAGGGTGTGTCGTGCTAAATGTTAATGTTTTGTTATTGGGAAAAGTTAAGAGTTTTCTCGTGTGACAGGGTGTGTCATTCTAAATGTTGAGAATTTTCTCGTGTGGCAGGGTGTGTCGTGCTAAATGTTAATGTTTTGTTTTTGGGGAAAGTTAAGAGTTTTCTCGTGTGACAGGGTGTGTTATTCTAAATGTTGAGAATTTTCTCGTGTGGCAGGGTGTGTCGTGCTAAATGTTAATGTTTTGTTATTGGGAAAAGTTAAAAGTTTTCTCGTGTGACAGGGTGTGTTATTCTAAATGTTGAGAATTTTCTCGTGTGGCAGGGTGTGTCGTGCTAAATGTTAAGATTTTATTATTGGGAAAAGTTAAGAATTTTCTCCGTATTTCAAAAGTGACAGAATGAGAATGTTTATGCATTACTCTCTATAACTAATTCAGATTTCTACGTTTTTCAGTTAAGAAAAAATTACATAGTAATATTAAAATTGATTTTACTGAAAGAAGGAACTGATTTTACTTTGAAGATAAGAATTCAACTAAATACTCAGTTGCTCAAAATGTAAGTTCCGATATTTTTTAGGTTTCCTTTAAAATTAATGTGAAATTTAGTTTCACAATGTCACTTCTTATTTAGGAAAGATGCAGGAGATGCTTCTTCATCTGTTTTAACTGTAAAGGATCATACTTTGGTGAAAAAAACTTCACACAACGACAAATCTGGTCAAATCTTGAAGTTTAAGACTTTCCAGGAAGCTACTGTTGCCATTCAAGATTTTGAAACAGAAACCCTCACCAAGTTTGTTTTCCTGAAAAAAAGAAAAAAATGGTAGGCAATGTTTGTAAACTGATAAATTATATATAACATATATTTTATATTTATATATATGTTGTTACGTATACATCTCAAACTTAATGTTCGTATTTTTAGATTTCGATTTCGATTCAAAACAAACATTGTTGTTTATATACCAGACAGCATGGCAAAAAAGACTTTTGCTACGTTATGGCCAAGATATTTGTCTTCTGGATGCAACTTATAAGACATCAAAGTACGCACTGCCATTGTTCTTCTTGTGCATAAAGACCAATGTCAATTATCAAGTTGTTGCATGTTTTGTGACACAAAATGAGCGTCAATCTGACATCACAGAGGCCCTTGAAATGATAAAGATCTGGACACCTGGCTGGAATCCAAAATTTTTCATGACAGACAAATGTGAAGCTGAAATAAATGCAGTGGAAGATACTTTCCAAGGTATACTAGTGTAGTACTGAATTTTAAAATTTTTAAACCTTATTTACTTACAGTTAAAATAATATCCTATATACCCAGAACTGGGATACTAGTTTATATTTATAAACCATTGTATGAAATTTATGTCTTGGAAAAAGTTGTTTAATACTTTGACTTAGTTTTCATCCTAGAAAATATCTAATAAACTAATGTTAATCAATGTTTGTTTTTTGAACTGAATAAGGTTATAATGCTGAATAAATTTTACACCAGATTGCAAAGTTCTTCTATGTGACCTCCATCGAGAACAGGCGTGGGAAAGATGGGTCAAAAAAACAGATAATGGTGTTGGAGACAGAAAAAAGGCAGTTTTATCTGGCTTACGTGCAGTAGCGAAAGCAGAAAGCGGCGGGCAGCAGAGGCTCTGGGGCAGCGGGTGGCACAGGCCCTGGAGCGACGGGTAGCAGAGGCCCTGGAGCGGCTGGCAGCAGAGGCTCTGGGGCAGCGGGTGGCAGAGGCCCTGGAGCGGCGGGCAGCATAGGCCCTGGAGCAGAGCCTACGCCTGCTGCTCGTTTTGGAGGTCCTTTATTCCACTGCAGTACAAAAACGAGATATAAGTATTTACATGAATTGAGGTACTTGACCATAAAAAAAAAATTGTTATAAAATATACATCAAATTAAGGTTTAACAATTTCTTTCCATGTCTGCAAAAATAACTTACTATATGTTTGGGAATCCATCTGAAAGAAAAATACACAATTACATTTAGTACAACAATTGCAATTTAGT
Source organism: Ciona robusta (assembly GCF_009617815.1). Classification (NCBI taxonomy): domain Eukaryota; kingdom Metazoa; phylum Chordata; class Ascidiacea; order Phlebobranchia; family Cionidae; genus Ciona; species Ciona robusta. The sequence goes on along the minus strand of NC_143242.1, from coordinate 1,481,450 downwards.
TAAACACTGTAGATATAAATTATACTTACTTTTTTCCTTCCGGAATAACTCCTTTACTATAAAAGTTAAGACAGTTTAAATGTTTAACTTTAAATATTATAAGTTATAACAAAAACATCATTATCACTTACCGTTGCAAAAACTCAAATCGGCTTTTGCCGATATATCTGAAAAAATTAAATTATATATATATATATATATATAAAACTATTGCCACTAACATACAAACAAAAAAGAATTGTTTAAAACTTATACTTACTTTCTTGTTCTTTTGTGTTCTACAAAAAATAAAAATGATTAACAACAGTCCGCAATTACAAAGTAACACAATTTGGAAACCAAAGACTTACGGTTTGGGATTGCTGGTGTTGGAGTAGGGTTTGTTGGGGTAGGGTTTGTTGGGGTTGGGCTGGGGTTGTTTGAACTGCTAAAAAATGCTATGTTACTAAATCGAAAATCAAATCTATTTTCCATCTAAAATGCAGTCAATTTCTATATCAAAAAGTTGGAACGAAATCTTAACATTTAACACGACACAACCTTTCACACAAGAAAATTCTTAACTTTTCCCAATAACAAAATCTTAACATTTAGCACGACACACCCTGTCACACGAAGAAATTCTCAACATTTAGAATAACACACCCTGTCACACCTCACACGTGAAAACTCTTACATTTTCCAAAAAAAAAATCTTAACATTTAGCACGACACACCCTGCCACACGAGAAAATTCTCAACATTTAGAATAACACACCCTGTCACACGAGAAAACTCTTAACTTTTCCCAATAACAATACATTAACATTTAGCACGACACACCCTGCCACACGAGAAAATTCTCAACATTTAGAATAACACACCCTGTCACACGAGAAAACTCTTAACTTTTCCCAAAAACAAAACATTAACATTTAGCACGACACACCCTGCCACACGAGAAAATTCTCAACATTTAGAATAACACACCCTGTCACACGAGAAAACTCTTAACTTTTCCCAAAAACAAAACATTAACATTTAGCACGACACACCCTGCCACACGAGAAAATTCTCAACATTTAGAATAACACACCCTGTCACACGAGAAAACTTTTAACTTTTCCCAAAAACAAAACATTAACATTTAGCACGACACACCCTGCCACACGAGAAAATTCTCAACATTTAGAATAACACACCCTGTCACACGTGAAAACTGTTAACTTTTCCCAATAACAAAACATTAACATTTAGCACGACACACCCTGTTACACAAGAAAATTCTTAACCAGAAATCATACCACACCTTGTCGCAGACCGCTAAGAATTTCGAGTTGAGAATTTTGTCAGAATTAATGATGACTTGCAGATTTGAATATTTAATGTTTCTATGATCCCGGCTCGCCGGTAGGGTTAAAGTGGGAACCGAACAAAATAGTTTATGTAAGTAACCAACGTCTAAACTAACTTTGTAAGTACCTAACCAAGGTTACCACAGTGTATAGTACAAAGGAAGATTTTTGAAAAATCTGATGCTTCCCAGTGGGACCGCAAGCATAAAACTTGAAGACCCTCGAGTCAGGAAAGTGCTAAAAATACTGAAAAAATGTTTTTGCAAGGACAATTTAAAGTGACTCATTTCTTCAATTTTCGATTATAAAATAGTTAAATACCCGGCGTCGTGGCTAAGTGGTTAGCGTGCCTGCCTCCAACCCAGAGGTAATGGGTTCAAGGCTCATCGCTGCTACCTTTGTGGGCGTATGAATCCTAGGGTAAGAAACTTCTCGGCAATTGCCAACCCAGTGGTCACTAAGTAACATACTTAATTGGTAACTCATCGTAAGATGGCACGGGGTTGAAAAACAAAACACCCGTGTTATAATGACTGTTGTTTTATGCTTATTTTAGGCTACATTTAACATACTCAACTCAGTTCTGCTGACTTTAAATGGAAAACTCAAGTTTTAAAAGGTGTAAACGTCGTGTCTGGGACGTTTTCAACGGATGGTCGCATCAAATTTAGACCGGCTGGTCGTTATGTTTGTTTCGACTTTTAAACATGTGTGCCAATAGTTTATAAGCGGCATATTAATCACATTATAAATTAATGCCATCTGGAAGACTCCCCTAACTGTTATATATATTTATTTGGTAAATAATATAGTAGACTTGGGCTATAGGGTTGGGACACTTATAATTTTCTTTTCACGGGGTAAGTTGGGCCCGTTTGTAAAGATGAAAACAATGATGCATATTATTCTTCAACAGTATTCTTATAGGATCCAACAAGATGTGTTAAGGTGACAGTTAAAGTTCCAACAATACCTATTTTTAAACAATAATATACGCTGTAGGGTTAGGCAACATATAGCAGTGAACCAGGACAAAGAATGTTTAAACTTTATTTCCAAAGCGTACAATATTATTTCGTGGTATTTACGTGTATTCTTAATAATAATTTAATTAATTAATCAATATTAACCGTAATTTAAACATGTCTCATCTTCCCCTGCCTGTTTGCAAGTCGCTAAATAACTCCCCAAATTGTTAACCTGTTTTTTGAAGTACGGTGAATTAATAACAGTATGATGGTACAAATTCATGATATCACCGAAAAAGTCCTGTATATATTTAGATTTCAGAAACGTTGGGAATTGTGTCTCATCTTACCCCATTCAACTATCACGTTTCTGCGCGTGTCAACAAATGTAAGAGTTTACAAATCGTATAGTCGGATTGTTACATGAATAGGTAAAAAATAATGTATGAGGGCGCATGCTGGATACGCAGCTTTTGACCACGTGCACCGCAACGTGCTGTGTGTTACAAACATTGGTGCCAGCAAGAATAAAAAAGAATGAAAAAGGAATACGTGCATATGGATTTTCCTTACAACTGAGCAATTATATTTCGATAGTTTACCCGATCGTGTTAATTCCATAATCATATATAAGACAAACAATCCGATGCTGTATATAAACCAACAGCAATAAGCTCGTGGTAAAATTAGAAAATGTGCAATATGGGGTAAAATTTACTTATGAGAAATCATTACTAATGTGCAAATTCAGAACAAAAGCTACACTACAAATCTTGACGGAACTTAAGGACCAAACCAGTTTCGGTTTGGGTCATCGTAAAAACTCATCATCTTTTTTTTCTATTTTAACATTACATTTACGATCACAATGTAAGGTATCAGCTTCATTGCTACATTTTTCATTTGCTTCAGATGGTGTCGTCTGCAAAATTCGTCCTAATTCTTCAATATAACTCAAAGCCATTTGCAAAGTTTCATACTTTGAAAGTTTCCTAAGACATAAAATATTATTGAAAAAAACATAAATGTTTACGATGATGAAATTTTCCAACTCTTCAGGCGCTACCATACCTTCTGCGGCTGATGGACGGAACAACCTTCCTTAGGGAATCGAACGCTTTATTCAAGCCTTCCATTCTTCGCCGTTCCCTTGCATTGGCTGCTTGTCTCCGTTTCCTTGATATACATATCGAAGATGGCCTTTCCTCAAAATCCTGTTTGTACATATTATAGATGGTTTAAAAATATTGTAACCTTTTGTGAGTAAAAGGTATATGCGTGTTTTCTACCGCAAACATTAGTGAATGTATATACCGGAATTGCTATAACGACATAATATAATGTGGTAATTATCTTACAGTGCTGTCAAAAACCGACACCAATTAACAATAATTGTTGACAATAACCCTTGGATTGCAGACGCGCGTGCCAGGCGCAACAGAAAAGAAACAATTTCGCTTTAGGACATTATCGGGTCTGGGCGTGTGCCCACTGAATAACAAATGAGATTCAGAAAATTTAAAGACAATGCCCAGCACGAGGATTTAGTGATTAGCAAGGAGTAAACTACATAACAATAGTTTATCGAATTAGCGGATAAACAATTATCAGTCGATAAAGCGTAATTGTTGCGATAACGCAGCATGCAAACTTACCTCGTAATATATAAGAGAATATTCTCCTTTGTGGATCAGTTGGCTGGACAATGTTTGTCTTACTTCTGGTTGAGGGGGATTATGAAATCTCCAGGTAAATTCCGGAGAAAGCAATGCGTGGTTTGGAGTACACGGGTATTCAACGTCAACGGGAAAAACTTGCGCCACTTGGTTGTCTGTTGGCTCATTGTCTTGTTGTCTGTCAGCAAAGTTATTGCCAACATTTTCATCAATATCCAGTTGATTAGGTGGTGACGAAGTTGGCCACTGTTCTGCTGGAATTGCACTTGGCGATTTCGACGTAACTTCACGGCGTTGCAACAAGGTCATGACAGAAGACAGCGGAGGAACAGCTCCGATTAAAGCACATTCCGACTCATTGGAGCACAAGCTATCTTCTTCAACGTTGTTCTTGTTGTTGTTATTGTTGTTGTTGTTGTTGCAGTTTACATTGGTTGCCATTTGTCGAAAGTTTGGCACTTTATTATCGTTGTTGAGCCACAAAACATCCTCAAGTGCGAGTACTTCAAAAACCATCCTTAGTTTTTTTATAAACTGTTAATAAATATTTTTGTATTGAGGAACCAACCTAAAAAGTATATACGATTCATAAATATAATAAATACAGTCTTTGGTTTTATTTTAAAACTATATTATTAGCGTACATTTCGTATTCCTATTCTTGTAAACGTAGAACGATTCTGATCTGTAAAATACACGGCTTTGCTGCATATATCACGTAGTGACGAAATTTAAACAACAGCAGTTGCCCGCCTTTTTAACAGACACTCGGCGAAAAAAAGGAAGATGCGTTTCAATATTTAATGAGTTTCGTCAACACGATAATTGCTCTTGCAATTCTTTTGTTTCAGTAAAGAATAAAGGTTATACTACAGAAGGTTTTAACCCGATTATATATGATTTTATTAAAAGGTGCATTTCAGACTGCAAACTAAACTATAATGTCTACGGCATATATAGAAAAATCTACTGGGTTAAATTAAAACCGCTGGAAGCAAGACTAAAATTTCAGTTTAAATGACGATAGGTCTGTGTAAAAGTCCCATGTATCAGTCGCTTTAAACGGAATTTGCATGAATTATTTAATGGCATCCATGAAAAATATATCACAAGAAAAATGCTTCTTCTTAAATATTTATTTACCCTTTAAATTTCAGACCGTTAAATTTTATGAATGGATCTTTACCATTTAAAAAGCTACCCACTCGTTCAACTATGCAGTTTAACCATAGTATACTTAAGTCACTTCAGTATACTATGGCTTAACCGAGTTGATGTTGCTGTAACGAAGTATCAAATAGGCAACGGTCCGGGCGCGATGTTACACATTTTTGATATTTAGGTTTTCGATTTAAAGCCAGTAGAAATGAATTGAGTATGTTATATGAGACTATTGCCTAAATAATTGAATGAATGTAACTTACTTTATCCAATAGCGTGGCCGGAAAACGACAGTCGTTAAACACAGGTGTTATATTTCATATACCTCGTGCCAGCTTACGAGTTACCATGTATGTTACTTTGTGGGTGATTATTATTTTGGGATTTTTTTTCATTTTTGTGTAGCTGATAATTTAGCCACTTTTAATACCTTGCTTGGTGCAGTTACAACAAAGACAAAAAAAATAAAAAAAAACAACTAAATTACCATGTGTGATGCACTGTATATATAGTAGGGTGGGGAAAGATGGGACACTTTTACATTCTACTTTCTCGTCCGATTTGATAGGAAACAAAAACACTTAAAGAGTTATAAAACTGCATTCTCATCACGGCTTCCATAGACCGTTGTTAAATGTTTGTAACGCAATCAGAATATTTCGATATTATGTGCTAAAGGTGTCCCATCATCCCCCACCCTACCATATCATTTTTTGTTTGTTTTATAAGTTACGTAAAATAAACTACATAAAATAAAAATCTGGTAAAAAAAGTGATTGACAATCAAAACTTTTTAGAAAGTTAATAATGCATTTTTATATATAGTGAAGTGGAAGAAGATGGGACACCCTCTCATTCTATTTTCACGTCCCATTTGTTATAGTAAACAACAAAAAGCATTCAAAGAATTATGAAACTGTATCCTAACGACTCCCATAGACCGTTGCCAATTGCTTAATACACGGTCAGAATATTTGGAAATTATTTACTAAAGGTGTCCCGTCTTTCCCCACTCTAAAATTAATATATATATATATAAATATAGTCTTATGGTAGGGTGGGGAAGATAGGAATTTAACATTTTTTTCAGTAGATAAATAATAATAATAAGATGTCCGTTTTTAATACATGTCCTTGTTGAATCACATATTATATAAAAACTGCCGGAATTTTGTAGGAATTTTGTGTTGCGAGTTTTAATCACGAATCAAGTTGTAGGAGCTAGGGTTTAGCTCGAACGCGGCTGCAGTTTTAGCCGTACAAGGAATAAGCGACCAATGTCTATAACTTAATTAATGCTCTCCACTTGATGAATATATACAGATGTATTGACGATAACGCAAATCATAAACGATAGCCAGATTCCAACAAAAATAACAGCCACAGCAACCAGTTGAAGCCAAAGAGATCCACAGAGAGAGAGACAGAGGGATTAAAAAACAGTTATGTTCAGTCGCTAACAAATAGAACATTGTTAATAGCTGAACACATAATAACTAAATCTTAAACAGTTACGTTAAATTGCGATGCCAACAGAACCATGCAAGAACCTATACTGAAACGCAGACTAGAGAGACGGCGTTCGCATAACGAAGACAGGAGAAAGGCAATAAATAAGCCAGTCAGACGGTGGCGCTAGACAGTCAGTATGAATGAATGAATGAATGAATGAAACTTACTTTATCCTCGCGTGGCCGGAAAACGACAGTCGTTAAAACACGGGTGTGCACCTCGCGCCAGCTTACGAGTTACCAAGTATGTTACTTTGTGGGTGATATTTTTTTTTGGATTTTTTTCATTTTTATGTATGGCTGATAATTTGGACAACCCATTAGTGACCACTGGGTTGGAGCAATTGCCGTTAAGTGTCTTGCCTAAGGACACATACGCCCACAATGGTAGCAGCGACGAGCCTTGAACCAATTACCTAATGGTTACAGGCAGGCGCGCTAACCACTACGCCACGGCGCCGGACAAAAATAGTAATTGTTGGAGTTAACACAAGTATCGTAGTTAAAGAATAAAATTAGGATGAAATATTTCGCACAGTTTGATCTTGTCCCATAAAGTAGTTTTGGTATTGTTACTAAAACTTATATATGTATATAGGTGAAAAAAGTCTGTTTTATCTCAAACGTTTCGTTTTATCTTCAACGTTTCAAACATAATACTTAAATTAGAAATAATTAAAAGCTACGTCACGTGTTAATAACATACTCTTTTGGGGTTTATAATGATCATTTCGTTTGTCCCCGTACATTACTGTAGAAGTAGCGACATCTAGTTACACATTTATTTAACAGGGTAGTGGGCAGGAATTGTTCGGTTCCCACTTTAACCCAGTACGCCAAATCCGGTACAAGTCATTTCGCCACTTATTTTAATTGTCGCTCGCATGCCTTCTGCAAAAATGTGTTGCAGAAAGTTTAGAATACGTTCGTATTACAGGAGGAGTTGGTTTTTACAATAAGTAACATTTTACTTGTGTGAGGTTATGTGTTGTGCAAAAATTAACATTTTACTTGTGTGAAGGTACGTGTTGTGCAAAAATTAACATTTTACTTGTGTGAGGTTATGTGTTGTGCAAAAATTAACATTTTACTTGTGTGGGGGTATGTGTTGTGCAAAAATTAACATTTTACTTGTGTGGGGTTATGTGTTGTGAAAAATTAAAATTTTACTGGTGTGGGGTTATGTGTTGTGCAAAAATTAACATTTTACTTGTGTGGGGTTATGTGTTGTGCAAAAATTAACATTTTACTTGTGTGGGGTTATGTGTTGTGCAGAAATTAACATTTTACTTGTGTGGGGTTATGTGTTGTGCAAAAATTAACATTTTACTTGTGTAGGGTTATGCGTTGTGCAAAAATTAACATTTTACTTGTGTGGGGTTATGTGTTGTGCAAAAATTAACATTTTACTTGTGTGGGGTTATGCGTTGTGCAAAATTAACATTTTACTTGTGTGGGGTTATGTGTTGTGCAAAAATTAACATTTTACTTGTGTGGGGTTATGTGTTGTGCAAAAATTAACATTTTACTTGTGTGGGGTTATGTGTTGTGCAAAAATTAACATTTTACTTGTGTGGGGTTATGTGTTGTGCAAAAATTAACATTTTACTTGTGTGGGGTTATGTGTTGTGCAAAAATTAACATTTTACTTGTGTGGGGTTATGTGTTGTGCAGAAATTAACATTTTACTTGTGTGGGGTTATGTGTTGTGCAAAAATTAACATTTTACTTGTGTAGGGTTATGCGTTGTGCAAAAATTAACATTTTGCTTGTGTGGGGTTATGTGTTGTGCAAAAATTAACATTTTACTTGTGTGGGGTTATGTGTTGTGCAAAAATTAACATTTTACTTGTGTGGGGTTATGTGTTGTGCAAAAATTAACATTTTACTTGTGTGGGGTTATGTGTTGTGCAAAAATTAACATTTTACTTGTGTGAAGGTACGTGTTGTGCAAAAATTAACATTTTACTTGTGTGAGGTTATGTGTTGTGCAAAAATTAACATTTTACTTGTGTGGGGGTATGTGTTGTGCAAAAATTAACATTTTACTTGTGTGGGGTTATGTGTTGTGAAAAATTAAAATTTTACTGGTGTGGGGTTATGTGTTGTGCAAAAATTAACATTTTACTTGTGTGGGGTTATGTGTTGTGCAAAAATTAACATTTTACTTGTGTGGGGTTATGTGTTGTGCAGAAATTAACATTTTACTTGTGTGGGGTTATGTGTTGTGCAAAAATTAACATTTTACTTGTGTGGGGTTATGTGTTGTGCAAAAATTAACATTTTACTTGTGTGGGGTTATGTGTTGTGCAAAAATTAACATTTTACTTGTGTGGGGTTATGTGTTGTGCAAAAATTAACATTTTACTTGTGTGGGGTTATGTGTTGTGCAGAAATTAACATTTTACTTGTGTGGGGTTATGTGTTGTGCAAAAATTAACATTTTACTTGTGTAGGGTTATGCGTTGTGCAAAAATTAACATTTTGCTTGTGTGGGGTTATGTGTTGTGCAAAAATTAACATTTTACTTGTGTGGGGTTATGTGTTGTGCAAAAATTAACATTTTACTTGTGTGGGGTTATGTGTTGTGCAAAAATTAACATTTTACTTGTGTGGGGTTATGTGTTGTGCAAAAATTAACATTTTACTTGTGTGAAGGTACGTGTTGTGCAAAAATTAACATTTTACTTGTGTGAGGTTATGTGTTGTGCAAAAATTAACATTTTACTTGTGTGGGGGTATGTGTTGTGCAAAAATTAACATTTTACTTGTGTGGGGTTATGTGTTGTGAAAAATTAAAATTTTACTGGTGTGGGGTTATGTGTTGTGCAAAAATTAACATTTTACTTGTGTGGGGTTATGTGTTGTGCAAAAATTAACATTTTACTTGTGTGGGGTTATGTGTTGTGCAGAAATTAACATTTTACTTGTGTGGGGTTATGTGTTGTGCAAAAATTAACATTTTACTTGTGTAGGGTTATGCGTTGTGCAAAAATTAACATTTTACTTGTGTGGGGTTATGTGTTGTGCAAAAATTAACATTTTACTTGTGTGGGGTTATGTGTTGTGCAAAAATTAACATTTTACTTGTGTAGGGTTATGCGTTGTGCAAAAATTAACATTTTACTTGTGTGGGGTTATGTGTTGTGCAAAAATTAACATTTTACTTGTGTGGGGTTATGCGTTGTGCAAAAATTAACATTTTACTTGTGTGGGGTTATGTGTTGTGAAAAAATTAACATTTTACTTGTGTGGGGTTATGTGTTGTGCAAAAATTAACATTTTACTTGTGTGGGGTTATGTGTTGTGCAAAAATTAACATTTTACTTGTGTGGGGTTATGTGTTGTGCAAAAATTAACATTTTACTTGTGTGAAGGTACGTGTTGTGCAAAAATTAACATTTTACTTGTGTGAGGTTATGTGTTGTGCAAAAATTAACATTTTACTTGTGTGGGGGTATGTGTTGTGCAAAAATTAACATTTTACTTGTGTGGGGTTATGTGTTGTGAAAAATTAAAATTTTACTGGTGTGGGGTTATGTGTTGTGCAAAAATTAACATTTTACTTGTGTGGGGTTATGTGTTGTGCAAAAATTAACATTTTACTTGTGTGGGGTTATGTGTTGTGCAGAAATTAACATTTTACTTGTGTGGGGTTATGTGTTGTGCAAAAATTAACATTTTACTTGTGTAGGGTTATGCGTTGTGCAAAAATTAACATTTTACTTGTGTGGGGTTATGTGTTGTGCAAAAATTAACATTTTACTTGTGTGGGGTTATGTGTTGTGCAAAAATTAACATTTTACTTGTGTAGGGTTATGCGTTGTGCAAAAATTAACATTTTACTTGTGTGGGGTTATGTGTTGTGCAAAAATTAACATTTTACTTGTGTGGGGTTATGCGTTGTGCAAAAATTAACATTTTACTTGTGTGGGGTTATGTGTTGTGAAAAAATTAACATTTTACTTGTGTGGGGTTATGTGTTGTGCAAAAATTAACATTTTACTTGTGTGGGGTTGTGTGTTGTGCAAAAATTAACATTTTACTTGTGTGGGGTTATGTGTTGTGCAAAAATTAACATTTTACTTGTGTGGGGTTATGTGTTGTGCAAAAATTAACATTTTACTTGTGTAGGGTTATGCGTTGTGCAAAAATTAACATTTTACTTGTGTGGGGTTATGTGTTGTGCAAAAATTAACATTTTACTTGTGTGGGGTTATGCGTTGTGCAAAAATTAACATTTTACTTGTGTGGGGTTATGTGTTGTGAAAAAATTAACATTTTACTTGTGTGGGGTTATGTGTTGTGCAAAAATTAACATTTTACTTGTGTGGGGTTGTGTGTTGTGAAAAATTAACATTTTACTTGTGTGGGGTTATGTGTTGTGCAAAAATTAACATTTTACTTGTGTGGGGTTATGTGTTGTGCAAAAATTAACATTTTACTTGTGTGGGGTTATGTGTTGTGCAGAAATTAACATTTTACTTGTGTGGGGTTATGTGTTGTGCAAAAATTAACATTTTACTTGTGTAGGGTTATGCGTTGTGCAAAAATTAACATTTTGCTTGTGTGGGGTTATGTGTTGTGCAAAAATTAACATTTTACTTGTGTGGGGATAATTTATGCATGGCGGATAATTTGGACAACCCATTAGTGGCCACTGGGTTGGAGCAATAACGGCTAAGTAACTTGCCCAATGACACATACGCTAACAATGGTAGCAGCGACGAGCCTTGAACCCATTACCTCTCAATTACCCATGTGGGCATTTATTTCTCTTTAACAGATATACAAACGAAAACACTCTGGCTTCGGGTTCATACAGGCTGTACAAAGATATGACCCCATCATATCTACACAATCGGCCGCAACATGTTGTTCATCATTGCATGAAAAGATTAAGCAACGCTTCGGCAATATCCTCTAATGATATTGTTCGTGTTGACACATCTTCATTTACTGTGCGGAGCAGTTGTGGTATACTAATGTATGATGTTTATTTGGGAAATGAGTCTGACTTTCCCAAGTGTACTTGCCCAGATTTTAAATATTATTTTCTCCCTTGCAAACACATGTTTGCTATATTCAGTAAGTATAATGATGTTTCATGGGCATCCTTACCAACATGGTATACAGATTCTGTATATATTACCCTTGATACAGAGTTTATTACGACACTTGGTTTTTCAGGTACCAGCAAAGATCCTGCTGAATCAACTGAAACTACCACCCCTGAATGCATAGAGTTGTCTTTGGTTGATCCAGTAGAGATTCCTAAAGCAAAACCAACATTATTGTTATCTGATGACAATAAACCATCCAAACAAACTATTAAACAGATGGTGGAAAGGATTAACAGAATAAAAAATATCTTGTATGATGTTACTTCTCAACAGGCTTTGTTGGAAGCCGAAGAAGTATTACAGTCTGTGGAACAGAATTTGGTAAAGTCTTGCAGACATGAAGAAGGTATCCGGGTATCAAAACCTCCTCTTTCTTTGAAGACAAAAAAGAGAAAGTTGCCGTCATCATTTGTATGTGATGAATTACCACGCAAGCACCCTAAGCCGAACAAATATCAAGGCAGACATGGGTCGGTGGCAAACAGCATGTCTTCATTACATGCAGTCACTGGATTGCAACCGAAACAAACAGAAAATTCTCCCAATGTAATTGGCGGCCCTCAAAATTCCAACAACCAAAAACTGACGAATTTGGGAAAAATTCTTCCATGCTACACCTTGGCTGAAAAACACCTAACCGACAAAGCATTACAATGTGGTCCATATTCTATTACATATCTTCAGCTTTTGTCCTTGGAGATGAACATAAGCTCCCAACAGAAACAAGAAATATGGGAGTGTGATAAGCAGTTCCGTGTTGGTTGGCTGTATGATGAAATAATTGACAGCTATCTTTGGTGCTTATGTAAAAACAACAAGCACATCATGTTTGCTGATTCAGCTGTGGCGCAATGTATGAAAAGCGGGATGTCAGTCAAGCGATTGTGGGCAAACATGACATTAGAAAATATGAAATTTATTTTCATTCCGTATAACCCAAGTAGAATTCATTGGGTATTGCTGGTTGTCGACATCAAGAAAAAGCAGTTGCTTTACTTAGACCCCAGAAAGCATGCACTAAACTTGCCAAAGCAACTTGAAACAACTAAATTATTTTTAAACAACGTGTTGCACAGTAAATTTGGTTTTAAAATTACCACCATTGACACAATGTTAACAAGCCGGACATTCCAAAATGATTACATGAGCTGTGGTGCAGTTATCTGCATGTACGCAAGTTGGCTTACAGAATCGAAACCATTGCTACAACCAGATGTTGGACTAAAAGAATCCCGAGAGCATATATTGAGCACAATTGCTCATGAGTCCTCCCTGGATATTAACGTTTGTGGATCATGTAGAAACCAGGATGACAATATCACTGATTGGGTCCAGTGCACCAAGTGTCCCCAGTGGTTTCATGTTAACTGCGTTGGACTAAACATCAACAAGGCAAAATCAAATAAAACTTTTACATGTTCCCATAAGTAGTAACGTGGATTTCGTTACTGTTGACCTCCACAAATGTATGCCTGGCCAAAGCTTTAAACTAAGCAAATGCTCTTACAGAGCAACTTACACTGTTTCGTGTATGCTTGGCCAAAGCTTTAAACTAAGCAAATGCTCTTACAGAGCAACTTACACTGTTTCGTGTATGCTTGGCCAATGCTTTAAACTAAGCAAATGCTCTTACAGAGCAACTTACACTGTTTCGTGTATGCTTGGCCAATGCTTTAAACTAAGCAAATGCTCTTACAGAGCAACTTACACTGTTTCGTGTATGCTTGGCCAATGCTTTAAACTAAGCAAATGCTCTTACAGAGCAACTTACACTGTTTCGTGTATGCTTGGCCAATGCTTTAAACTAAGCAAATGCTCTTACAGAGCAACTTACACTGTTTCGTGTATGCTTGGCCAATGCTTTAAACTAAGCAAATGCTCTTACAGAGCAACTTACACTGTTTCGTGTATGCTTGGCCAATGCTTTAAACTAAGCAAATGCTCTTACAGAGCAACTTACACTGTTTCGTGTATGCTTGGCCAAAGCTTTAAACTAAGCAAATGCTCTTACAGAGCAACTTACACTGTTTCGTGTATGCTTGGCCAATGCTTTAAACTAAGCAAATGCTTTTACAGAGCAACTTACACTGTTTCGTGTATGCCTGGCCAATGCTTAATATATTACATATCGGTACAATATGGCATTGTCGAGGTTGGTTAACATCTCCATTGTTTTCACACCATGGCATTGCGAAGGTTCTCCTTTCAAAACCTAACGATCACGCATATAAAGCGACCTCATGGGTGCGTGGTGGAACCGCTGACATTTAATTAATTTTTCTTCCTCTTAAGACTGTACACAGTACCCGGCGTATGAATTCGCATGCGAAGAAGATATTAGGTACAAGGCTTGATGCAGCCACTCCTGTAGTCATGTGTATGGGAAAAGTAGAATACAAACTAGTTAACAAAGGTTTCACTAAGAAATTATCCTAGGCAACCGCTCTTAGTTTTCCAAATAAATAAGAAGCCAACATTGGTTAAATTGTTTTTATTTTTTAAATTGATTTACGCCTTTTCTTCACTTTCCTATCCACTGCTCTCTCCACCTTTTTGCACAACACATAACCCCACACAAGTAAAATGTTAATTTTTGCACAACACATAACCCCACACAAGTAAAATGTTAATTTTTGCACAACACATAACCCCACACAAGTAAAATGTTAATTTTTGCACAACACATAACCCTACACAAGTAAAATGTTAATTTCTGCACAACACATAACCCCACACAAGTAAAATGTTAATTTCTGCACAACACGTACGTTCACACAAGTAAAATGTTAATTTTTGCACAACACATAACCCCACACAAGTAAAATGTTAATTTTTGCACAACACATAACCCCACACAAGTAAAATGTTAATTTTTGCACAACACATAACCCCACACAAGTAAAATGTTAATTTTTGCACAACACATAACCCCACACCAGTAAAATTTTAATTTTTGCACAACACATAACCCCACACAAGTAAAATGTTAATTTTTGCACAACACATAACCCCACACAAGTAAAATGTTAATTTTTTCACAACACATAACCCCACACAAGTAAAATGTTAATTTTTGCACAACACATAACCCCACACCAGTAAAATTTTAATTTTTCACAACACATAACCCCACACAAGTAAAATGTTAATTTTTGCACAACATATAACCCCACACAAGTAAAATGTTAGTTTTTCACAACACATAACCCCACACAAGTAAAATGTTAATTTTTGCACAACACATAACCTCACACAAGTAAAATGTTAATTTTTGCACAACACGTACCCTCATACAAGTAAAATGTTAATTTTTGCACAACACGTACCCTCACACAAGTAAAATGTTACTTATTGTAAAAACCAACTCCTCCTGTAATACGAACGTATTCTAAACTTTCTGCAACACATTTTTGCAGAAGGCATGCGAGCGACAATTAAAATAAGTGGCGAAATGACTTGTACCGGATTTGGCGTACTGGGTTAAAGTGGGAACCGGAATGTTCATTCTACAAGTGTTGCTTCACAACCGAGTAGGCGCGACCGCGGGGAGAACCACTGTTATTTGTCTTAAATATTCAGTGAGTAGCAGAATATACTATGCAAGTATACTCTGTTGTTAGTTCTATTGACTGTAATGTAATTGTATACTATCTATGCGGCTTTGCTGGTACGGCGGTACCGTATACAATGTGGGTCGCATATCATTGCGGCCATACTGATCACTATAGAACCCCCCAGTACCCTACATATTAAGGATTAAGCTGATGAAAGTGTTAGATGTTGGTGTTTAGGCGTTTTAGGGGTTAGCAGTTGGGGGTTCGTTTTAGTAAGTTATATTGGTTGTAGATTGTAGTGGTTAGCAGATATAACGTAGAGGGTGGATTCTTCACCAGTACATTTATTGATTATTAATACTCACGTTTTTTATACATTGTAAGTAATCGAAAAAAGTGGTTTTGTCTGTCAAATTATAAACAAATGGATGCTGTGTCATGGTGGTGGGTTTCTATGATCTACTTGCTTGAGGGATTTGCAGCATTTGGCATTGCACTAGATATTGGACTACTTCTCATGCACTTTTTATCAATAGTATATTCGTAAGTAATCTTATCTTTGTATTGTGTAACTAGTTGGGTATTTTTTATTACCAGTACCGTAGAACATTTGGTTAATGTGCCTGCCTCGAACCCAGAGATAAAGGGTTCATTGTGGGCGTATGTGTCCTTGGGCAAGACACTTAACAATTCATCCAACCCAGTGGTCACTAATGGGTTGTCTAAATTGTTGGGGTAATGAAAACAAAAGACATAAACTTTCGATTTTCTCTCCAAGTGATTAGTTTAACTTTTTGTTTAATCTTGAGAAACAATATTTATCATTTATTGATGTCCAAACAGATTGTAGGATCTGTATGAATATTTAATTTTCATTTGAAATTTTGTATCGTTTTTCATTTCCATGACTTTAGGGCAAAATAATACATTTGCAGGGCAATACTCCACTTGATCTTTGTATAATATATATAATTTATTAAATACATATTTATTTACAAGTATAGCAGCTAGATATTTATATTCATTTTTTTTAGTAAACTATACATGAACAAGAAGCCAGCAGACATGATGAAAGCTGAAGTTAAAGGTGTTTCGATTTTGAAGCCTTTAAAAGGTGTAGATCCTAACTTGGAAGACAATTTAGAGACCTTCTTTGAACTTGATTATCCACAGGTATTAAACTGTTACTGCAAGGCATTACATAAATCTCTCTCGATATATATATTATATAACATATTTAAAAAAAATGTTTTTGAAATTTGTACCAGTATTTTATGTCTTCACTTTACTTTATCAATGTAAAATGTTGGTATGAAAAAAAACATTTTATGTGTATGTTATTCACAGTACTTGATTAGACATTGGCACCCCTTAATATTGGAGAAGTATAGTCATTGTAAAGCTCACCTTGAGAAAAGTCACAAATATATATATATTCCCAAATAGGCCCTGAATTCAAGACAGTTTCAAAGCTGTCCTTATTGCAGATAGGACAGTTTCTGCGAGTTGTTGTTGCTTTATTTAAATATTAAAGTCAGCATTGGTAACACATTTTTATCAGCTTACTGTTCCACCCAGTAGAAGCAACCTTAAAAGTAAATATAAATGTTTTGCAGTTTGAACTCTTATTTTGTATCCAAGACAATAATGATCCAGCAATAGATGTTGTTGAACGGTTAATTCATAAATATCCAGCTGTTGATGCGAAAATTGTCTCAGGTGGTTACAAAAGTTTTTATGCTATGGTATCAACTCAATGTACTTTTAATATTTGTGCTGTCCGGTTGCAAAAAAAAGTTTTTGTATTGTCTAGTGTTCATGGTTGGCCCAGATAATTTTTTACAAAAAATCAGATGCACAAAAATTTTAATTTTTTATCCAGTTGCATTAGGTATGTGAGAGTGATACATAATGTTCTAATTGATTTGTTTAAACCTTTTAAGGTGGAAAGCGCATTGGTGTGAACCCAAAGATAAACAATTTAATGCCGGGGTATAACTGCATGAAATACAACTTATTTTGGATTTGTGATTCGGGAATCCGTGTCTTGCCCCTTACCTTGCGAGATCTGGTTTCAAAAATGCAGGACAAAGTGGCTCTCGTGCATGCAGTACCTTATACATCAAACAGAAAAGGATTTGCAAGCTCCATAGAAAAGGTGCTTTTATGTTTATTTTTCTGTTATGTTTTGTTTTATAATGTTTATTGTTATTGGTAATAGGTGTCTAGAACCTGTTAGATTTAAAGGTTTTATTTTACAGATACATACCTAATCTCTCTATATACCAATGTTATCATTGTCGCTTTTTGTGACGTTTAACTGCTACCAAACGATATATATACTTTATATTACATATTAAATCTGTTTACATGTTATATGGTAACAAGTTAATTGTTTTGTATCATATGTAAAGTTAATGTGTTTTACAGATATATTTTGGCACGCAACATACTCGAGTATATATCAGTGCTCATGTTATTGGTTTTACATGCATGACTGGTATGTCAAACTTAATTCGAAGGGATTACTTTGATAAATCCACTGGCGGACTTGGAAAGCTTGCACAATATATTGCAGAGGATTACTTTATGGCCAAACTACTTTCAGATAAGTAAGGTTATTTTTAAATACTGTGGTTCCACTGTTTTACCGTTTTTTTAAACATACAGTGGTTACAAACTGACTTTATCATCCTACCCTGCTTTACAAAACTCGGGCAACTATGGAGTTGGAAAGTTTATTGAAAGAATGACAAGGTAACTGTGGTTAATGTTTAAAATTAAAAAAACTAAAATATATAAATACTATTAAATTGACATATTGTGACATTTTGTGACAATCAAATGCGTTATGTTATCAGTAATTGATGATCATTGCTCTGCGTCATACAGTGCTAAATAACAATTGATTATCAGTCTTAATTTTATCTCTATTGTTTGTACCAAACAACTTTAAAGCTGAATCATTCAAACATAATTCTTTATGCTTGACTACCCTTGTAAATGAAGACCCAGAGATAGTTGACATAGCTTCTATGTGCCAAACATACAGGTTGTTTTTACATTTTAAGTGGAACTACATTACTTAACTTTGCGCTTGAAACTCTTTGTTATATTTCAAAAATTACATTAAAATTAATGAATAATATTTTCATTAACTTTGCTGAATAATATTTTCTTGAATAATATAACATGCATGTTACAACAAAACAATACATTGTTTTAGAACTTCAGTGCTTTAAAGTAAGTATTCTATTTAGTCATGAATTATTTAATTACTTTTGGTATGTGGCCCATGTGGCCAATAAGCCATCACGAGCATCAAGGTAACCGAGTATTTTATTAAAAGTATTTCCCTAAGTGCTTGTTTCCTTTGACTACCTAAAACTATCAGGGCTGGGCACACTAACCAACGAAATAAACCAAAATACCACACAACAGCTAACATGTTATAATTTCCATCCCTCATTAGATAAATATCATGTGTAATGTTGAGTTCGTGTAAAAAGTGTCAACGTGTATTTAACCTACCATACAGTGCCATAAATGTATTATGTATACATGTATATGTATCATGATGTAAAGAAAAGTTTCTAGGTAATCTTATTTCGTATGTGTTACGTTGTAAGACTGACGCACATTTGATCAACCTTGTTAATGTTGAAAGAGCAGTGCACACTATCTTTGTGCACACACTATCAACTTACGATATATTGTATAGTTTCCATTCTCTCTATGTTTGTTTAGGTTGGTTGTTCGGCTTATATTACAATTGTAAGCGTATTAAAAGCTCTTCGTTCTGTGTTGCGTAATAAATGCTAAACCAAAAGTATAAAGGAGAACAGCATAGCACACTGTTAGTGTACTATGAGAACAGAGCGTTCTGTTTAACACCGTGATTCGCTTCAATAACTTCGTGTACGGGTGTTTCTTGCCAGGGCGTAGACATGCCACAACATGCTGCTTGTCGTTGTTTATATTCATATGCCTGTATGATACTTGTCATCATATGCGTCACGAAATGTTGCCGGATAATTACATTAATCGTTCGTGTGTATCGCGATTTTCGTTGTTAATACGCACACAAGCTGTCACCGTCACAAATCCGGTTCATGTTACAGCACGGCTGTTTGCTGCATGGATTACCGATACGTTAACCATAAACACTTTTCTAAAGAATTTGAACGGTCCTTCACGAACTTCAGTGAGGAAATATTCGCCATTTTACTACTTTCGATTCCCAAATACCATGTTTTGTCGTTTTTTATTTTTGTATTTTGTGGGCAAAAATTCCGTAGACTAGTAATAAATAAAAAAACACATAACGCTTAATTAACAATCTTTTTAAAATAACTGGTTTTACATATGCGTCCAATAAAGAACGGGATTACGATTCCACTAAAACGTAATTTGGTCCGCGTGACTTTAGATTACTCAGCCGATCAATAGGAGAAAGTTTCCCGGCTCACTTGTGACGTCATAGTAATTTCAAGAGACTCGTGACAGCGATCAATGTGTCGCGCGCGGTGACGTTACTTTTAAAAATAGCTACGATGTTTGGCGCCTTATAGCGACGGAAATTTAACAATCGGGTTCTAATATAAATGTTATAGTAGTCAAAGCTAGATTGACCTGGCCAATTGCAAACCTTTTTATTGGTGTATTCTTTATTGTTTAATGAGCAATCTGAAATACCCATTACTAACTCAGCATATGAAACAAGAGGTTTGTATGTTTACTAACCAGTAACCAACCCATGACAATTCATTCACAGATGGACCAAACTAAGAGTTGCAATGGTGCCAGTCGCTGTGATTTTGGAACCATTTTCAGAATGTTTTTTGTCTGGACTTTTGTTTTCGTGGTCTTGCTTACATTTCTTTAGTTGGAATATGTTGGTCGTCTTTCTTTACCACGTTCTTGTTTGGTTCATTCTGGACTACATTCTATTTCGGCAACTTGAGGTTTGTATATACAGTCTCTTACCACCATGTTTTCTTCAGTAATAAATAAATCTTTATTTTACATCATTTTTTCTTTCCAGAATGGCCACCTTCAAATCAGTAAATGCGATTTCTTAGTTGCATGGTTTGTTCGTGAAACCCTCACTCCGTACATAATATTTTGTGCTTTATGGGATCCAACTATAAATTGGAGGACAGGCAAATATAGATTACGTTGTGGAGGCAAAGCAGAAGAAGTTGTATAAGATATTCTTCTTTTCTTTTATGCAAATGCCATTATCTATTATTTTTTAAATAGAAACCTGGGTTTCAGTAGATAAGGCATTTTTGCTGCTCTTGATGGAAAATTATGGTATGCTTACCATGTGTTTCTTGATGGTGGCTCATTGAATTAATTTAATATTAAAATAGCAAATTTCATAAACCATTTTTTTCTGATTTAGCCCTGCAACGCGAGTGTTCCTCTAACTGTTGTGAAGTTCCTGTAGTGCTATGCAGGCATACCTGTGTGCCTGGCAGTACAAGGAAACGTCTTTCAATAATTATTTCTTCTCTTTTTCTTATGTTTAGTGCCTGCTCATTAAAAGCGGTGTGTTTGTCATTATTTTGGTACATTGCTCTTCATTACTTTACTGTATAATTAACTAAATTAACAATTATAGCATTTAGTAGACAATTAATTTCAATCGATTTGTTCCGATCATAATGCGAGAATTACCGTTACCTGTTGTCTATATTGTGTTATACGTCTCCACAGTTTTCAAACATTCTCACTGCACAAGCTTTCTGCAGCATTGTGCAGCTCTTGCATTGTAATCGCTACCGCATCACTAACTGTTAATCTTTCTAATTTACAAATAACGTTTTGCACAAATATATAAAGCTTCTGGATAAAACAGCAACGGTACCAGTAGCAGTGAAATGTAGTACAACTACTACTACGTCATCCAGTGTTTTTTTGCGCATTTGTTATGATGACTTCTTGTTTCCAGACACAAGACAAAGTACTATCATTGTAATTTTGATTGTGCTGAAATGAAGCACATTGTTCACAATCAAAATCACTTGTTACCTCACCAATTGAAATAAAATGTTGCTAAAAATATGGTTGTCTTTACACTACCTACCTAATTTTCTAGAATACAGTGTACAGGTTTTGTACTGTGTGAATAACAAATCTATAATTTCCTATGTTTATGCTCCAAGCTACACTAGACAATACTTAAACTACAATAAAAATCTTGTCAACCACCAATTTTCTGGCTTTATGGAAAATAAACCAAACAAAGTACTGCTCAAGCACTTTCATGCTTGAAATCTTCCTTTATTTCTACTTAAGTTCCTTTACACTTAAACCAGGTGGAAGAGACTGACGAAGTTTTTCAGCTTTATCTTTATCCTGGATCACCAAGGTGTACAGGTATCGACTACATCTCACCTGAAAATATTTGTTTTATTAACCTAAGTATTAGCGCCCTGAATTAAATAAACATGAGAAAGTAACATAAGTAGGGATGCACATTACAGAATTTCGAATCCGTGAGATTCGAATCCTTTTGTATTCGAATCTAATTACGGGATTCGGTATTCTGTTTAATGACGTAATTACACGTCATCTCATATACTATATTAACAATTTTTGAAACTTATTAATTTTGAAAAAAAATATTTTTGTGTTTGTGGGACTTTCAAGAGTAAACGTTTCGTAACGTCTTTTCATAACCTGCTATACGTTTCATGACGCAAAAACTACCCAATAGTACAATTTTTGATCATTTTACAGCTCATGTTCCAACAAGGCGGGTATGAAAGAGTCAATAAACTGACTTATGTGGGTAAAATTATTTTTTCCTATAAATATAAAAAGATTCGAAATTCTAGATTCGAAATAAAGTATTCTAGGATATCCTAGAATACCTAATTATTCTGTAATGTGCATCCCTAAACATAACATTATTTTCTTTGAATATAGTAGAGGAGATCAGAATAATTAATGTAACGAAAAGGAAATTTGCAACAAAACGACAGTCGATCTCGATATACACACGCTTGGGGTAAAAACTTCCTGAGTGCTAAATAAAAGCGTGGCTGGTATGTGGAATTGCCATAACTTTAATTACACTATTTTAAACCAGGTTCACAGTACAGCTGGTGGTTAACAACAAACTTTTACTAAAATTAAAATGGAAAATTGACTGTTTATCTATAAGTGGTGGGGGCAACAACAGGACATTTTTGGGAAACGTAATTATGACAGCAACAAGTTGTAATTCATAGGTTTGTACTTTTAAAGGGGCATACCAACCAAAAATCAAAACTTGTGTATTGATAGATATGCCTAAATGTGACCTAAACTACCATCAAAGTTTTAAAATACAAAGGAGCGAAATTGTGTTCATTCGAAAATTTAAAACATAATAAAAATGTTTTAGCTATATTCATTTGAAAATTGAACATAATAAAATGTTTTTGGTTGGTATGCCCCTTTAAGGTCTTTGGAATGTTAAACAATCATATGCCGGGCTTACTGTGAATTGAATGGATTACAAAAGTCTTATACGAAAAGAATTTCCATGATTTTGTAGCCTTTCCCAGTCTTTGGTCAATATTTGGTGTATATAGGATAAATTGTGTTACTACCTTAAATTTTGTGTTTTGCCTGTTCTTTTTAATCTTAACAGATTTAGCATCAGCTCTTCTAGCTGTTAACAAGAAATCTTTGATTTCAGTGATTTGTTTTGGCATGGTTCCAAGTAATCTAAAAATAAATAAAAAAGATTGAAAACAGCACTTCTAAATACCTACTTTTCGTGGGGCAAACTGTATGTGCAACGAAAAGCCGGTGATTAACAGTTAAACATTCGGAAGTTTACTCGGTGATATTATTACGTGGGTCTTTTCCAGCAATAGTTACAGGCAGATGCTTTTGTTAAATCATGTTTGGTCATTGCAGCGACTGCAGGTTCGAATTACAGCAAGAAAAGTAAAAGATTTCACCAAGTCTCATAGACGGTATTAACAATATATAGTAAAGTATGGTAATAAAAAACAATGGGGAACTTGGGGTAGAAAAGGACAACCCCCTAGCTCGCTAAAAAAACATTTTTATTGCAAACAGCTTTTCTGGGTAAAAAGTTATTTTTTATCCTAACTGTCATTCTAGTTGGTAATTATTTTTTCAGTAAAACACAAATTATTAAATTAAACAAAAAATTGCCCAAAAAAACTTTTTAGGGGGTTTGCTAAACTTTCTTGTGAGAAGGCCTTTCGTAATAAATTTATTATGAATGCAAGTATTTGCAACATATTTAGGTATCTTGCTGCTGGTATATTTCAATTTTAAAGTTTACGAACATTTCATACTTTTTTTTTTTTACTCCACTTTTTTTTCTCTTGTTTTTTACTACCCCGTTTTTTTTCTGTTTTTTTTTTTCTTTCCGAACCAATATTAACTTTGTGATAAAATTAATTTTAGAGTTATGTATGTAAATTATTTTAATTTAATTAATGATTTAACTGATTTTAAAGGTAATGAAGTATCAAAAACAGATGATTTACAGCTTTGCCTACATTTTCTGATAATGTAATTTATGTTTTAGGTTAAGACTGTTTACTTACAGGTCATTTTAATGGTTATGTTGCTGCCTTTTTAACTTTTATCGCCCGTAATTTTTGCAATTTCGGGTCTGCAATATGAAAAAATTTTCTTTAAAAAAATTTTTTTTTGCGTTTTTTTTACATTTTTTTGTCAAATCTTTTAAATCCTCACAAAACTAATAAAAACTTCCCTCTGATGACAATGTAGCGTGTCTTTTCTTAATTTAATAGCAAGTATATATAATTCTGTGCGTAAAAAAGCAAAAAACGAGCAAAGTAGGGGTAATACTGCCGCTGGTGACCAGTGAAAATTTTGGTCTCAAAATGTTCCTTAGGTCTCACTGATACCGGCTGTATAATTTTTTTTTGAAAAAACTCGGGCGTTCGTTTAAAAAATTAACTTTGAAAATGCGCGAAATCGCGTGACCAAAATTTACACTGGTCACCAGCGGCAGTATTACCCAAAGTAGGCTGGTTTACACATGCGAAGTACATCGATGATTTAGCGGGAAAGCATGTGAGAAATAAAATGGTGACTTTGTCAGGTCCCTTATAAAACTACGGGTTGCAGATAGTTCGAATATTTCGAGCAGAAAGGCTATGCGGCCACTTCCAATAGATTTCAAATCATCATACGAATAGTACGATATCTTAAATGGTTGTTAAGTTACCGAAATAACAAAAATATCTCCAACCTCGTAATGGTTTATTGACGATTACTTAAGAAGTATTCAAGGTATTATTAGACCAAAAGTTGGTTTGTAAAACTCGTATGATTATTTGACATTTATTGGACGTGTCCTCGTAGCGTTTTTGGTCGAAATACCCAAAATATTTGCAACCGCGCGCAACCCGAAGTTTTATTAGGTACCCGGCTTGGTCCTTACTTGCTAATGTTTGTTCTGGTAATCCTTTAGCTGGTGGCCACCTGAAATTTTGGTTTCAAAATGTTCCTTAGGTTTCACCATGGCCTACTCAATACACGGCCTAGGAATACACCGAAACTGCTCAGACAATAAGAGGCCTATTGATGCGAATAATGCCCATTACAATACATTGTTACGTCACGGTTTTATGAATAGATTGTCTTCATTTTGAATGCAGTTGTTGGTAGGTTTAATACCAGTTCTAGGTTGTTTTAACTTACAGTTTATCACAGAACGTGTCGCAGGGATATTTTCTTGTTTAGTTAAAATCATACCAGACATATAAAGCAGCGCAAAAGGTTTATTAGTATATAAATACCAGTTTATTAAGCATAAAGAGAGACAAGCAATCAGATTCAGTTTACCCAACACAGAAAACCTACGTTTTGATTATATTTAATTTAGTAGACAGGCATTTGGCAAGTTTTATAATGCAGCACACCTTCATAATTTTATTTAGATTAAATTCTAAGCCACCAAAATTATTAAGCAAGCTATTTAAGCATGGTCAATAAGTGTTCCGTAGTTGGATAAAAATATTTGGATAAGGGTACCATCTTTGCATGTTATGATCATGAAGAAGTGGCAAGAAGATCTTCAATCAGTAACATCATCAATATATTCTTTAACAACAAACAGACATATGTAAATAATTCTGTTAGGAAGGAACACTAGTAAAATTTAAACAGCGACAAAGGTCTAAAGTTAGACACAACACTTAAGTACGAAGGGAGGCTATCGTGAGTTTGTTTGTATTTTACAGTCTTAATTTATGATGTGCTGTATGACCCATTTTTGGACCTCGAGGAAGAGCCTCTGTCTTGCTTTAACAAAAAAACCTCGAGTAGAAAATGGGTTATGAACAGCAGGACAAATCAAGGCATAAGCACCTTGAGACAAAAGGCTAATGCTTGTATTTATCCAATATCCTATATTGTTTTTAAGGACCGGTTTTAAAAGTCCACAACGGACATATCAATTAACTTACTTGTTGTTACTGCGGTGTTCCTTTGCTAGATTTGCTGGAACAATCTGTTTTAAGCCAAATACTATTTTCACTCAGCGACTGAGCCAAACTAAACTGTCGGTAAAACTTACTTGTATGCCGCACGTGGTTAAAAGTAACTCCTATCTGTTCAGTCATGCTTAAACATTTATAAAAAATATAAGATGTTGATAAATAACCCGAAAAATAAGGTAATTTAACTGGGAATGGTAAATAAACTGTTATTTGATGCAAAAACTACAGCCAGACAGCAAAATCCATTCATAAAACCGTGACGTAACAATATATTATAATGGGCATTATTCGCGTCAATAGGCCTCTTATTTTGTGAGCAGTTTCGGTGTATTCCTAGGCCGTGTATTGAGTAGGCCATGGTCTCACTGATACCCACTGTATAATTTTTTTTTGAAAAAACTCGGGCGTTTGTGTCGAAAATTAACTTTAAAAATGCGCGAAAACATGCTTCGTCACCGTAATTCGTCTGATTTGCGTAAGGTTAACGATTTATTACGTCACAATCGTGGTCTGTTATGTCACAACAGTGGTATATTACATACGTTACAGCCTTGTTTTTTCTCCACTATTTTAACGTAGGAATCAAACGTAACAATACGCATTCTATGACGTAATAATCCAACCTTGGTTTAATTCGTAACGGCTGGTGTATACGGTGACGCAGCACGATTTCGCGCACTTTCAAAGTTAATTTTCGACACGAACGCCCGAGTTTTTTCAAAAATAAATTGTACAGTGGGTATCAGTGAGACCTAAGGAACATTTTGAAGCCAAACTTTCAGGCGGCCACCAGCTAAAGGATTACCGTTTGTTCTTTGGCACAACTCAAATTACATATAAAATGCCAACCGATATTCGTATCTTGATCAAATAGTAATCGCACGCAATTTACTTACGAATCTAACGAAATGAACATACCTGAAAGTATTTAGTTTTACTTATGATAATTTTAAATGCCTGTTAATATTTTCAAGGAAATAATACAAACAAAAGTAGTTACCTTTCAAACACGTGAACGATCTCTTTCCACGCACTTCGTCAAAAAGACAGATTCGACAATTTTTTTTAATGCGAACAGTTAACGGTCACTTCGTACAGTTTTAACAAGAGAGCGAAGCTCTAATGGATAGACAAGTATAATTTTAACATTATAAACAAAACATTATAATATAGATTATATCAGTCAAAGACACACCAAGTAATTTCACTGCTGCTATTGTGAGTACAAAACCAAGCAAACGCCCTGACTTTTCAATGTGTTTAAACAATAATGCTTTGTTGCTAGCGTAAAACAGCTAAACATACTGTTTATGTTTTGTTGCAAGCGCAAAATGGCTTATATTTACCCTGTCTAACATCTTTAGAAAAAATACAAGAGATCACAGATCTAATGAATAAGCACGTTTTAAACTAATTAGCATAAGATAGTAGAGTCGGGGAAGATGGGACACCTTTAACACATAATATCCAAATAGCCTGATCGTGTTTTAAACATTTAACAACGGTCTGTGGAAGTCGTGAAGATACGGTTTTATAATTCATTAAATGTTCTTTGTTTACTGCCAAATGAAAAGAGAAAACAAAATGAAAAGGTGTCCCATCTACCCCCACCCTGCTATATTAATTAATCCTTTTACTACAACGGTCGACTAGGCTCGATCAAAAACAAATCTGAAGTAACCAACAAAACGGGTTCTAGTCGACTTTGGTGACTGTGGAGCAGTAGGCAGAATGTATTTATACATGTATTATAACTAATGAAACTTATGACGTATGAGGATTGGTGAAGAATATGTGTAAATACGCTTTGTACAACTCATGTACCATGTGTTTATTGTAAACTTACACTGGTTAACGTTTTCGTCGCTTAAAAACGTTTGTTTTCTTCAATTTTGACAAACCGTAATCACGCAGTAATTAGCACATGTTAGAAGTTAATATTAATCATATGATGTTGAATTAAAAATAATGTTTCAATTACGATTAATGATAATACGGTATAAGAGTAGTGCATTTAATGCGTCCCCAGTCCCCACTTAAATGCTAATAGTTGATTCAGTCGTGAATCGTTGTGCGGATTTTTTTATCTCACCAACACCAGAGTCGTATAAACACCGAGTAGTCCAACTGCCGTCTTTGTGTGTCCAAAATAGAGCGAAAGTGGTGACTTTGGTAATAAGTTTAAACTAACTTGTTAGGTTTTTTTGTGTTTTCCTTTTTTGGGAAGGTGTAAAACAGCTTATTTTTACCTCACCAAACATTTTTTTGGAAAAAAAAAATTTTCCCACATTAAATGTACCTACCGAGTTATTTTGGATCTAAATTGCAGCTCAATTTGTCTTTTACGTAACAATGGGTTAGTCCACTCGGTATTTCTATGGCCCTGACCAACACGTGTCGTCGTTCCCTCCCAAACTCCCAGACAGTGTTTCCGCTATGTAAAGTGCATGAGGAAAGTAATCGTTAAATAATCGCTCATCGTGCGGTTTTAAATCTGAAAATTCAGTCTAAGAATTATAAATATATATTATGATTTGATTTCAATCAAGAGAATAAAGAAAAATGCTAGAATTAAGAATTGAGATAAGTGCGGAAAAAAGTCACCCTATCAGCAACAACAACAACAACGCCAACAACAACGCCAAGAACAACTGTTCGACGAAAAAGGATCTATATGGTCACTAACGTGCCCAACAACAACAAAAGAGCTAAGCTCTAATGGATGGGCACGTATAATTTAAACATTAAGATAGATGATATCGGTCATAGAAACACCGAGTGTTCTCACTGCTGCCATTGTGAGTCCAAAATCAAGCAAACACCCCGACTTTTTAATGTGTTTAGACAATTATGTTTTGTTGCAAGTGTAAAATGACTTACATTTACCCCGTCAAACATCTTTGGAAAAAATATAAAATAGCCCTTTGGGTTTAAACAAACTTGTTAAGTTTTGTTTGCGTTTTCCTTTTGTGGGAAGGTGTAAAATAGCTTTTATTAATCTTTTAATGCATTTTTTGCAAAATAATATAAAAATTACCCTTTTTAAATGACTAAAATTTTACCGGTCCGTTTAATTAGTGCAAGTTCGCTATGTCCACAATATTCAGTTCACTATGTACGCTACGGCCGCTACGTCGGCAACGTCCCAAAAAAGGGAGTCAAATTTCACAAATTACCCGCTTTTAGGTCTTGTTTTTGACTTTTTTTAAAACAGAAAACAAATTACCGATGTATTTTAGACTTTCAAACCTTTAAATTTGTTTTTAAGTCCCAGCTTTACCTAAATTTACTTTTACGTAACATTCTATTGGCTGTAGGAGATTTTTTTATTGGGATTTCGGGAGTGTATTTGTATAACTAAAAAAATATACGCCTGGTCCCTTTTGTATAGAATCTGTCGCAACCCCTACATTATTATAAAATCAACGCCACTGCTGGTATATTGCAAATAAACCTATTGGAGGTTGCAACATTATAGTTTGACAATGAATAGTAAAGTTTGACAAAGAATACATAAAATGTTTATGTATATTAGCTTATTGCACATTTATTAGTTAACTGCACACATTTTGGATACTAAAACAAATGAAGAAGCATTGTGTGAAATACAGTTCTGTTTTCTATGCATTATATCTGTCTCGTTCACATTTATAAAAATTAGCATTTCACAAAGCCACATTATGTTTGACCAGGTGACCTAGTTTAACTCACAGATGTAAAAAACAATTTGCATTAAATAGTTCACTATGAAACTCATTTTTGTTTAACAAAAAGTAAAACATGTTATTGTATGATAACAATGTATTGAATAAATTAACAGGTACAACCCGTTTTTTGAATAGTAATACCCAACAAATTTAGGTGATTTAAGATTGGATTGAGATTCACATTTTAAAAATCTAGTGTGAAGTGATTAAATGCATTTACGATCACAGCTTGAAACATAAACAAACTTCATTGAATAGTATGATTCGAGTATGGTTTGGGCATGATTGTTTCTATAGGCCAGACAATCAACAGCAGGTTAAAATTTGTGGTGATCTGTAAAACTTGGGCCAAAACACTTTATCTCACAATTGTTTTGAAAACTGGGGTGACATGGCACTCCGGAACCCCTAAATGGACGCCTATGAATTGTGGTACATAAACATGATATGGTATTATACTACTATAGTACACTATTGTCTGAGAAATAACTAACACATGTTCGATTCCTTGTTGCTATGCATAGAAAATCATCTCTTTAACTTCTATACTTTCCTTGAATTTGATCTGCATAATATATTATATACAGAACACAATATGACTTATAATGTACAAGGCAACAATAAATATTGGTGCGTGTCAGTCTTCGCATAAACTACATTAACAACCTAAGTAACAGCATCAACCTATGAAGGGAACCACAAACTTCAGTTGCCTGCTACTCTACTAGTGCTGCTACAAGTGAAAGTATGTAAACATTGGTATACCTTTCTATTAAATTGGCTTTATTTAAGAATTTGTGGGAAATTAATGCTTACTGTTATACATTACTGTTATAAACACAACCAAAAATGGCCATTGAATAATCCACAGTTAAATATTCCATCTCTGCAGTGCTGAGTATAGTAAGTACAAACCTCATTTTAGCAAAGAAATTACAGTCTTTTTTGATTTTACGATGTAAACTGTACTAAACCGATGTTAGCATTTTACGATGTAAACCGATGTTAGCATTTTGACAGATTTGTGTTCCAGACAGTGTTTCCGCCATGTAGCCTAAAGTACACGAGGAAAGTAATCGTTAATTAATCGCTAAACATGCGGGTTTAAATCTGAAAATTTAGTCCAAAAATTATAAATATATATTACGATTTGATTTCAATCAAGAGAATAAAGAATAAATGCTAGAATTGAGAATTAAGATAAGTGCGGAAAAAAATCACCCTATTAGCAACAATAACAACAATAACAACGCCAAGAACAACTGTTGGACGAAAAAGGATCTATATGGTCACTAACGTGCCCAACAAGAACAACTGTTTGACAAAAAAAGCAAAGAGATTAAAACCAAACAAAGTAATCTGCACTAGATAGTGAACCTAAACTGCCGCCAACTTCGAGCCCCCACTCCTGAATACCACGTTTACTGAATAAACATATATTACTATAGCATTGCGCATAAAAATATTTAGGCATACTATAATCGCACGCAAATTAAAGCAACTTTCCGTTGTATTTTCTGAACGGCTCGTCGGTACATTTAAATCCCGTCCCGCTTCGTCTTCAAAAATTCAACATAAACCGCCCTATCCGACTCAATAAAAACAGTAAAAGGCACGAATTCCATCGCCACTATGCCAAATTTCAATCCTACAGCGCCTTCGAGGTAAGTTTCAGGTGCAAATTGTATACGACCGTTAATGCAGCTCATTATTAAGCAAGTTTGACTAAACCTCTTTGTATAAACCAGCATTTTCTCGTGATGCACTGGACCGTGACGGAGAACTAAAATGTATGTGATTGATAGGATTTGATGACGTAACAAGCGGCTAGTTTCCACTCATTGGTTTTAATCTCTTTGAAAAAAAGGATCTATATGACAACTAACGTGCTCAATTAACGATTACATTTCTGTTTGTTTAAGGCGCTATATCTTGTTCTTAAAATGTGGGGAAAATATATTGCGACGCATATGCCCCTATGAGGATAAAGCATTTTTATTCATTCTTTCTGTGGCGCGGAACATACTAACTTTGGCGTGGAACATTTCTATGAAAGATCTCATGACCTGCGTCATGCATTACATTTTACACAGGAGGTGCCAAAGAGTGCAGCTTGTAATCAGAACTGATTACAGTTTAAGCGATATTTAGCAGATAGTTCTCTCTAGATTTTATAATGTTTTTCTCTGTGTAACATTTTCCGAAATATTTAAGCCTTTTGTGTATTTTTTTAACGGAGTGGAACCATAATAGTGTCTTATTATGTATATAATATGTTCAGCTGAAGTCCGCATACGATAACAGCGTATCAAATCCCCCGCACTCGACAATATAAAGCAAGCAAAACGAGAGTTTTAGGTAAAGGTATAGGTATTTACGAAAAATGCAAAGACAAAAATATAGTAAAGAGTTCAGGTCGACAATGGCCAGTGTAGCGAATAGCGGTAGAACTATGCCACTATAGAAGGCCCCTGCCCTTGGCAAGTTATTCTTCATTCAGTTTTTAATTAACATTATATTAGTCTCTAATTAAGTTATTGTTGTGCTTAATAGATGTGTAAATTTGGTCCTGTGTACTATAGATAGCTAAACAATGTCATCATCAAGATTTGAAGTTGAACGTGTGGCAGCATCACCAGATGGTGCTGTTTCACTTGACGCAACTTCGGAAGAATCAACTGGCTTTGTTCATTCACCTTCTTCTAAAAATGTTGTGGAAAAACCTGCGGAACCAAGCAATGAGGAATTCATAATGATGTCGACACCTGTGGACCAAGAAAACTCTGATGTTTCACCTATAAGTGAAACTGCTGCTGTGGAACAAACAACAAAGAGTAGATTTCATGTTGAATTTGTGGAGCCTGAAAAGGATTTAGAAAGTCCGAGCTCTCCTCACCACAACACACCTTATGATACTCATGATTCCCACACAAAAACATACTACCTCAAAACATTTGGACATAACACTCAGGAAGCGATACCAATGGTTGCATATTACCACAATACTGGGTCAATTACAAAAAAATCATCTCGGCCAACACTTGATCAACTGCATGCAGACCCAGCAGAAGTGGAAAATTCATTACCAAAACCTGATGCTGAGACTGTAGAAGTTAAGTCTGAGGCAGTGGAACCCCACGCTTCTGTAACTCCTGTTAAATTTGGATGGATTAAAGGTGTTTTGGTACGTTGTATGCTGAATATATGGGGTGTGATGCTTTTTCTACGACTGTCATGGGTGGTTGGACAAGCTGGTATTGGGTTTAGTTTATTGATTATCTTGCTCTCTTGTACTGTCACTGTAATTACAACCATGTCTATGTCAGCTATTTGCACGAACGGTCAAGTAAGGGGTGGTGGAGCATACTATTTAATCTCTCGCAGTCTTGGACCTGAGTTTGGTGGAGCTATTGGTCTCATTTTTTCTCTTGCCAATGCTGTAGCTGTTGCAATGTATGTTGTTGGGTTTTCAGAAACAGTTGTTGAATTAATGTTTAAATATAATGCTACAATGACTGGTAGTGTACTGAATGACACAAGGATAGTAGGAACCATAACAGTTATTCTCTTGCTTGGAGTAACCCAACTTGGCATGGCTTGGGAATCAAAGATGCAAATGGGTTTACTTATAATTTTGCTGATCTCAATTATTAACTTTCTCATTGGGACTTTTATACCTGCATCAACTGTCCAAATGTCTTATGGAATGTTTAATTACCAAAGTAATATTGCTGCTGAAAATTTTGGACCTAATTTTCGAAACAATGAAAATTTTTTTTCTGTCTTCTCGATATTTTTTCCAGCTGCAACTGGAATCTTGGCCGGATGCAACATATCTGGAGATTTGAAAAATGCACAAACTGCCATTCCTAAAGGAACACTTTTAGCAATTTTAATTACAAGTGTTGTGTATGCAGTCATCTCCATCATTTTAGGCAGTGTTCAAGTTAGAGTTGCTTCCGGAAATATTGCTGACTTTATAGGAGTTGCTAATGCTACAAGCTTAAACTGCACATCCGCTGCTTGCCAGTTTGGTTGGTCATACACTTCAGTTAACACAACATGTACTGACTCTGCATCTGCAATAAACCAATGTTTTAAAGGTGGCCTTCTTAATGATTTTCAAGCAATGCAAAAAATCAGTGCCTTTTGGCCAATCATTGTGGCAGGAATATTTGCTGCTACTTTATCATCAGCACTTGCTAGTTTGGTTAGTGCCCCCAAAATATTTCAGGCTGTTTGCAGGGATCACATTTTTCCACTGATAGGATTTTTTGGCAAAGGTGCAGCGGGTACAGATGAACCACGACGAGGTTATATCTTAGCATTTGTTATTGCATTGGCTTTTATACTAATAGGTCAGCTTAATGCAATTGCTCCTATTATTTCAAACTTTTTTCTTGCATCATACACACTTATCAATTACTCTTGTTTCTCTGCATCACTCGCAAAATCACCAGGTTGGCGACCAGCGTTTAAGTATTACAACATGTGGTTATCACTGGTAGGTGCAGTGATTTGTTGTGCTATTATGTTTGTTATAAAGTGGTGGGCAGCATTAATTACAATTATTATAGTTGTGGCACTATACAAATATGTTGATTACAAAAAGCCTGATGTCAACTGGGGTTCTTCAACGCAAGCGTATACATACACACAAGCTTTAAACCACACATTGAAATTGAGTTCTGTAGACGACCATGTGAAAAATTTCCGCCCCCAGTTGATGGTGTTGACAGGCTCACCAAAGCATCGACCTGCACTGCTTTACATTGCTTCACAAATAACTAAAAACGTTTCACTCATGGTGTGCGCTAATGTAAAGATAACACAGGGGAAATTTACCAGTCGTAACTTAATGAAAGAAAATGAGTTGAATCAAAAGTGGTTGAAATCCCAACATATCAAGGCATTCTATTCCTCTGTTAGCGCTTCTAAGTTAACAGAAGGTGTTTTAACTCACCTCCAACTATCTGGTCTAGGCAAACTCAGAACAAACACTTTGTTGATGGGGTTTAAATGTGATTGGAAAACATCTACCCCTGAGGAATTTGTTGGATATATTAATATAATCCATCATGCCTTAGACATGAATTATGGCATTTGTATTTTGCGAATGAAAGAGGGTTTAGATGTGTCACAGTATTTAGAAGCTGGTGTTGGAACACATGATCCAGTTATTAGTAAATCAGAGTCAAGCACCTCCAGAAAGGAACGTACCAAGTCAAGTTCTGGTGATGTAACATCTGCAGAGGGTGATGTTGGGTTGGTGAAGCAGACTGAAGAGAGAGGGAGTAGCACAAAGCTGGTGGCAAGAGGAAGCATGAGTGATGTCAACACTGCAAAAATTAAAGCAGCATCATTGTTTCAATCAGTTCAGGAAAAAGGTAAAACCATTGATGTTTGGTGGTTGTTCGATGATGGTGGACTTACTATTCTTATCCCATATCTTCTATCTACTAAACCTCAGTGGAGTGGATGTAGAATGAGAATCTTTACCGGTGGAAAAAAAGAAAGAATTGACCAAGATAAGCGTACAATGGCTCAACTGCTGAGCAAGTTTCGAATTGGTTTTGAAGATGTTATTGTTATTGGTGATATTAATAGCAAACCAAGCAAAAGTTCTGTTCAAGAATTTGAGTCCATGAT
Organism: Ciona robusta; assembly: GCF_009617815.1. NCBI lineage: Eukaryota > Metazoa > Chordata > Ascidiacea > Phlebobranchia > Cionidae > Ciona > Ciona robusta. The sequence goes on along the minus strand of NC_143242.1, from coordinate 1,446,259 downwards.
TAAACCATATACCTGTGGTGAGAATAACGAAAAACCAGAAAATGATGAGTCATGGAAAATTACTGACAATGAACTAACTACATTAAAGGAAAAAACCTACAGACAGTTACGCCTACAGGAGTTGCTACAGAAACATTCACGTGATGCTGCGCTTATAATGATGACGCTACCTATGGCACGAAAAACATCTGTATCACCTGCTTTGTACATGGCATGGCTAGAAGAGCTGAGTAAAAACTTGCCACCTATCATTCTTTTGCGTGGAAATCAAACGAGTGTATTAACATTTTATTCCTAATGCTGCTTAACATCTTCTTGCTACTAATTTTTGTGTTCTGTTAAACCATTTTATATTAGTATATAAATTTCTTTTCAAAATATGCTATATGTATATATTGCTTAAATAAACAACAGTTTGTATCATATTCTATTTTTAAAACTGCAACCAACAATCTTTTGTAGTCTATTCCTAAAGTTGTTTTACTGCCCTACATTTGTTTTTTCATTGCTGCTTAAATTTTCTTTTTAATGAAAGTAGCTTTATTTATAAGTGAAAAAAAAACGAAATCGTCTTTTATTCAACTGTAAATTATGTTATTTTATTTCTGTCCAACCTTTTACAAAAGTAGCAACTAAAAACCGCTGCAAGTACTCTGTGTATATCGTAATCTACCTATCCACCCACATGATCAGTGATTCGAGCGGTTGACTCTGAACCAGAGAATTCAAAGTTAAGGCTCTATGCTGCAACCAATGTATTTTTTGCCGAATGTAAAAGCGCAGTCTAACTTTGCTTATTCATCAATGGCCATTTAATTTTTCTTCATTAGGTTATTTAGGATTTCTGTAATTTACTTACTTTATGTTTTGATTTGTAATTTGTTCGGTTAATATTTAACTAATCCAAGTGAGTTAGATCTTATTTTCCATAGACAACATTTTGTATTTGTTTTTTGATGCAAGTAATTTATTTTTGTTTACCAATTTAAATAATCTAATACCCAATTAGTGATATATTTAAGACATCAGCTTATGGTAAATGCTCATGTATTTTAATCATAACATTGCTGTATTTTAGGTATAACTAGTCGGTTACATTTTAAGTCTAATACCTGTCTGCTGCAAAGCTAGAGATGTATAAGATTATATACGTTGTCTTTTATTCAATCTTTCTATTTGTGGTTGCTTCATTAGGTAAGTTGTTTGTTAAAGTAGTTGTGTTAGTACGTAGTGTACTTAATATGCATAAGTAAGTATCAGTTACAGTAATTCACCCATAGTTTAATCGATTTATCTTGTCGGTTGTGATAACCAAAATAATATATTAAATAGAAATAATAGAGATAAAGGTATTGACAAATGTTATTGGATATAGCATAATTAAATTATGTGCATTTACCATTTATGATAGTTTTAAAACATTTAGTTGAATAAAACTATTTTGTTTAGGGTTGTACTTGCTGTTCACAAATCAAGGTTTCAGGTTTGATGTCGGAAATGTGCTCACAAATATTTCACCATATGCATTTGCTACGACTGGTATAGGACTTGCCATGGCTTTCTCTGTAGTTGGAGCAGCTTGGTTAGTTCAGCGTTTTAGCTTAAATTTGATGTTCTGTGGATGATCACTTATTTATTTACGCATAGTAGGGCAACTTAAGGAGTTATAACTGTCCAGTGGCACAGTTGGTTAGCGTCAGCGTGTCTACCTCTTACATTAGGATAATTGGTAAGCTGGTACGGCCTACGAGTGTAACAGATCATCTGTGTTATAACGACTTCCGGCCATGGGGGAATAAAGCAACTTAAATTCCTTGATACAACTGGAATATTCTATTGTTCGTGGGTGGGGCCTTGTCAAGGATCTGGGATTTAGGCCAGATTTGGCTCATCACCCCAACACTTTCCATTTATGTCTGTTGAGTGTCTAGCCTAAAGACACATATGTGATCAGTTTTGCTACCGTCATCAAACATCGGACCAGAATTTTGGTTACGATGCAAGCAATAACTGGGATGATATGTAGCTTCATTTCCTTCATATACATCATGCTTGCTTTGCTTGAAACTTTGTGGCTTGCGAAAAGTCTTGTTAGTTTTTGTTTTGTATGATTGCCTATTTAAACAATTTATGCATTGGCAATTACCATTATTTTTATTTCAAAAGGGGGATATTTACTACTGGAAGTTCAATAATGGGAGCAGGTGTCATTACTCCAAGAATTTATTCAAAAAATTTGGTAAATAAAATTGAAAACAAGTGTTTTACTGATAAATAATAAGTTGTCTTTATAGGTGAGCATTATTTTCTGTGAAGCTGTTGCAATTTATGGAATTATAATCTCTATTGTGATGTCAAACTACTTGAAATACTTTGATCCTAACTTGTTATCAGATAGTATGATGGCACAAAATATATTTGCAGGTATTTTACATTTGTTTAAAGTGTGCTGATCTATGTTGGTCTTAATGTTTCAATAAACTTATTTATTACATGTTTTTACTTTATGATTAAACAGCATTTAAATAATATATTTTATATATATAAAATTAAACTGTTTATTCTATCATCTGTAGGAGAAAAACTGCTGGTTTTGAATATTGTCCATACCTAATCGATCGATAGATAAACAATATTATTTTGTATTTTTTAATAAAAACCTATGACTAACTAACTGACTGTAATGGATACAATGTTGATAATCTACAGGTCAACCAGACGTTTTGTGTTTGAAAAAATATTTAAAACAGTGTGATTTTACCTGATCAGTTGTTATCATTTTATCCTGTACAAGAATACACAGCTAATGTTTATTACATGTTTTAGGTTACGCACTGTTTGGTGCTGGACTAACAACCGGTTTATCAAACCTCGCTTGTGGAATATGTGTTGGCATTGTTGGCAGTGGAGCAGCAATAGCTGATGCTGCTAACCCAAACCTGTTCGTTAAGGTAACACTTTGAGTAGCTGTATTGACTTTCGTTGTGGGCAATTAAATCATAATAAGATAGCTATCTTTACTATATTATTTAATTCGCTTTCTGCTGGAACTCTATGGGTAATTGATTTTATTCTGTTTTTGGGGAATAAGCATCAAGTGCACTAGGACATCCAAGCCTATAATATTAGCAGCGTCAAGCATAAAACCTGGTATGCTTTTATGTTGCCAGGCCCTTACAACCAAGCCATGCTGCTAGACAACACACTTTCTAACCAACTATTTTTATACAGGTACTCATTGTAGAAATATTCGGAAGTGCGATTGGTCTCTTTGGGTTGATTGTTGCGATTATAATGTCAACCAAAGCCAAGATGGTTGTTGAATGAAACAAAACTTTAATGTGAACTCCTCATGTGTGATTGTTTGTATTTATAGATGTATTAGAGTTATAAAGCAACAACAAAATACAGAAAGACGTTCACACTAAATCAAAACAGTTTCTATTGTTGAAAATTATGTGAGGCGTCTGTAAGTGTATTGACTGGTTGTTTATGTTCATTACTTATCCCATTTATTCTATTTTATCGTGATGTTATGTGTGCAATACACTTCGTTTGCGACCTTGTCGCTGCATTATTTGACAAACAACCTCCTTGCGTGAAAGGCTTCACAGAACAACCAAACACAATAAAACGATTTGGCTGCGTCCTGAAACGTTTGCCTTCTGGCTTTGTTCTGATTTTCTGGATTGCGTAGTTCGCAATATGATACCGCTGGATGCGTGTATATTGCCTTAGGATATGACTTTTCAAAGGCTGATTAATTCTTTCATACTTGCATACTTTTTAAGATAATGATTTGTGTTACATCTGATAGACAATCATGCCAAATGAACGTATCAATCCAGCATAGCTGAACGCGACACTTGGCCAGCATTCAAAACAAGTACAAGCCACTCAAGTATTTTACGTCATCTTATAAGTGTCTCAACTCTTAAGTAACTTAAGTTAGTGTACTGCGCTGTTTTATTTGGCGCACTTGTGTATCATGGCTGTTGTTTCTTGTACTTGGAAACGCTCGGTAATCTCGGGTGATATCCCGTCCATCAGGTAGTGTACAAAATATTTTACGATTTTTGTTGTAATTATTGAATTAAGTGTAACTCGTGTACACATAGATGCCAATTTGCTATAGCTCATTCAGGAAACGATGTATATTTGTTCGGAGGATCGTACAAAGAAAATGGAGTAAGTGGATGGTTCATCCAGAGTAAGCTCACCCTGCAACTAATTATTTAAACGTAGTAATTATGTTTCAGATGACCATATACTATAACGATTTGTACAAATTGCAAAGTAAGTATGCGGTCGTGAACTAGAATGATAGCCGATTAATCAGTTGCGTCTAAATGTAGTACAAGACCAAGAATTGAATTGGAGCAGACTTTCATGTTACGGATTGTTACCCGAAGAACGTGACAGCCATTCATTATTGTAAGTTTACTTGACACAAGTAATTTTGCATCACGGACAGCTATATGACTAACAATGTAATACTGTGGTACAAGATGGCATACTGTTAGCACTTAGAGCCGATATGTCCTAATCGTATTTTGAACAATTAACAACGCTTTTTGAGGGAGTCGTGAGAGCGTGGTTATTTAATTCTGTAAATATTCTTACTTACTACCAAATAGGCCGAGAAAACAGAATAAAAACATGTCCCATGTTACCCCGCCTTACTGTATAACTAAAGTGTTTTATTTTGTGTTTTAAGATATGACACCATGCAATTACCAAATCGCACATATTCAATTAGTTAGCTTTTACAGAATCTTCAACAAAAAAATGTATTTACTCGGTGGCAGAAACCAAAGTTCGTTTAATCAATGTTTGCCTGGTGTCATGGAATGCTGCACAGGTACAAACTCAATTACCGACCGTTGTTTTACGTCTCACAATTTTTTTATACATCATAGAAAGTTACTGTTGGAACAAAAAGTTGGCAACCGGGTCTGCTCCTATTGCAATAGGTTTCACTGTATGTGTTACTGGAAAACGAGCTTTTACATTTGGTGGTGTCGTGGGATGTTCGCCAACAAACAATGTGCATATGCTCACCCTAGGTACACGTACTATATCGACCACTAACTTAAATTTATATGTAAAAATATCGTATGTATAAGATACGACGATGTGGCTACCAATCAAATGCACCGGTATATCTCCATCGCCACGGTATCACCACGGTAGCTCCATTGTCAACGGAATAATGTTTGTATTCGGCGGTTCCGATGCCATGCAAGGATGTTATGATGACATTTTCTGCTTTGATACCGGTTCGTTATATATTTACTTTTATAACGATAATTGCCATAACAAACAGAGTGACCTTTTAGCTACTTTGACTTGGATCGAGCCATCATTTCGAGGTCTTCCACCAAGTGCACGAGCTGGTCATACATTTGTCGCACATAGAGATAAAGACATTTACATGTTTGGTGGGCATACGATGGATGACACAGGTTCTTCCATATACAAGTATAGCGTTGGTAAAAGCTGTTAATAACATAATATGTTAATTTGTTTATAATTTAACCCACTTTTATATTACCAGGGATGCGAAAATGGAAGCAACCTGTTGTGGCTGGAATACCACCTCCTGCACTTCGAGATCACGTTGCATTTGTACATCACAGCTCAATGTATGTACTTGGGGGAATTAGAGATATGGGAATGGTAACATTACATGAAAGTTACGTTCTAAGGTTTATAAACCCATCAGAACGAAAACCAATAGCTGAACATTTGATTGGAGATTTCTGTACAGAGGTATTATTATGAAAACTTTAAATCCCTAAAGGTCGACTGTAATTTATTTAAAGGATACACACTTTTAATTTAAGCAATATTCGCTGTCTTGCTGGTCACCAACAAAACAGCCTGCGGTCTCATACAAAGTGGATGAAAGGTACAAGGATATAACCGACAAAAGAATAAAGGACTTCGTGCAAACAAAATTGGTAAATTACAGTACTAATTGTTTATAAATTATAACTAGTGTAGAAGGGAAGATGAAACACTTGGGCAAATATTGCGTAATTTAAAAAAAATAAAATCTATGACTATTTTTGGGTGACATCATAAATTTGTACTATCATACATTTATCAATTGACAACACTTTAAGGAAATATATTAAAACGAACGAGGATTTATTTATCTATTCGCAAACTGGCAGGATGAATAAAAAAGTAGAAAATGTTTGTTATAATGTGTATGGTGCCGTGGCAAAGTGGTTAGCGCGCCTGTCCGTAACCCAGAGGTAATGGGTTAAAGGCTCATCATTGCGGGCGTATGTGTCCTTGGGCAAGATATTTAACGGCAATTGCTCCAACCCAGTGGTCATTAATTGGTTGTCAAACCTAAATAAAAAAATAAAATATCTAAAAAAATAATCACCTACACAAAGTAACATACATGGTAACTCGTATGCTTGCATGAGGTGTATGAACAGTCGTGTTATATCCGTGGTTCCCAAACTTTATATCTATTCGCGTACCACTTTTTGGGTCATGCAGCGTTCTCGTACAACTTACATATTAGCTTGTAAATGTTAAACAAAAAAAGTCGCTTGATTATTTACGTAATTTTTCGGCGGGAATTCGCAATACGAACTTGGCACTGCCTTTCTCAAAGTTACGTGAAGAATATATGTAATTGTCTTTTTCAGCCATTGGAACAATGTTGTATAGTATACCAACAACAAATTTTTAATACTGTAACAACAGTAACTGCCTTTGCCGCACACTTTCTTGGAACGTGAGAATTCTGTTGCATAGTACTCTAACATTTGTTTTCGTCCTAATTTGCCCCGTGTCCTAACCTCACCCTTCTTCATATATGATATATTCGACAGGATTTTCCGTTGTGTGATCACGTTTTAAAATACGAAGCTGAAGATGTTGAACCCGTTGACGTTCAACTGTGTACGTTCCGTGCAGCAAGTGCAGAACTAAGCCATGCAAAGCAAGCGTTAGAAAACGAAAAAATTAAAATAATTCAGTGAGACAATATGCTATTTGATTAGTCACCTAGCCCTAACTGACACACTGATACTATCATATACGTCAGATGCTTCGAGAAAGAACGAGTGGAAGTAGAAAGGCTCGTGAAGATGCACAAGAGACAAAATGAGGCTTGGTGGTTCGAGAGGAGGAAAGAAAATGATGTCGAACGACAAAAATTAAGAAAGGCGTGGGTGAGTGTTTCTAATAGGACTTTATGATTGTTTTGTCTGACGCCGTAGCTCAGCGCAATACTCGAAATCCGAGATACCAGGTTGATGTTGTTCCAATTCTATCCGAGTAAGCCCTTAAAGTTAATTGTCCCGATCCAGTTGTCCCTCATGGTTTATCCAACAGACGGTTCTATAAAGAAATCGGACACAAAGTCGAGTTCTCATAAACTAGCTGGAGATTTGCGGCGATTACATTGAGCATAAAGCTACATACATAAATCATGACACCAGTGTTAATAATCGAAGCTGTCCAACAAGAAAGGATAATTAATTGTTATCGTCGTAGCACTGTTGGTTAGCGCGGCTGCCTCGAACCCAGGGGTAAAGGGCTTAAGGCTAGTCGTTGTGCTACCATTGTGGGCTTATGTGTCCTTGGGCAATCAGCCACACATTAAAAAAAACACAAAAGGTAACTGGTAAGCTGGCACGAGGTGTTAAACCCGTGTGATAACGACTGTTGTTTTCCGGCACCGCAAGGATAAGGTAAGTTACATTTATTCATCAGTAACAGTTAAGATAATATGTTATAGGAAAGAATCGAATCTCAACGGGAGATCTTGGAAAATGAACGAAGGTTGCTGGGAGCGAAGGGAGAGCAAGTTGCCCGGTTGTTGCAGCAAATAAATACTTAACCTGGAAACTAATTTTATTACGACTGTAACAAACTCGAATTTAAATTTCTATGAAATTTGTTGCCACGAACTGGTTTGTAACATGAGAACGATATACAACGTTACAAAATTAAAACCAATCGAATTATAAGCACACACCACGAACTCTTGTGAAACGGCATAAGTTAAAACTGGCGTTAAGCGGAGTAGGAGCCTATTAATAAGTACATATTAATGAAATAGTATGAATTTCTTAAGCAAACTTTGCATGCACCATGAACACTTTCTTATCTTAATAATATGCTTTAAGCAAAAGTTCAAATTAACAAAATGTATTTTTCAAAACGAGAACATATTTAAGTATTACTGAATGTATGATGTTTCTGTTTTCTTCCGTTAAAAATAGCATGGAGTGTGAAACTGCTATCAGAGCATTTTATGACATCAGATATGTTCTTAAATATCGGATAAAAGGAAATTGGCAGCCATATCTAAATTCTTATCACATGCCATGTATGCTTGGACACATTCAGACTCGGAAAATCCAAGGCTTTTTAACTGAAACAACAAAATATTGTAATGTTATTTGTTTTACTTAAAACAGCAACTACTTGTAAAACCAGATGTGCCATTTTGGCTATACACTTAAACTTAAAGTCATTAGTTCAACGGTAGTCATGAATTGAATGTTCAGACAGGTAATCACAAATTAATAATTATAAAACACAAAGTGTGCTTGCTAACGGTACAACGAGTAATAATAAAATAATAGTATTTGGCTAGAATACCTGTTCTATATCTTGCTGTTCACCTGCAGTGACTCTTACATAACTGACACCACCTGCTCCTGCTGAAGCTGGAGGTGGTTGGGTTTGTGATGTGCCTCGACGCAATGTTGTAAGAAAAGAAACAAACTCTTCAGGATGAGACGACACCATCTGCACATGATACTTCAGTTGTTACAAAAATATTTGAAAATACCTCCAAACCCACACAACAAAAGTGTTTTTTTTACAGCAAACCTTTAAGTACAAGTTGTATAACCTATCTTTTATTAATATTTAAAAATAAATACTATTTTTATAACTACATTGAATAAACTTGGATTGCTTTGTTCGATTTGTTGCAGGTATGGTTGAAGCAAATGTGGATTTTGTTGAATTTGCTGCGCCATGACTTGTATTTCAGGATTATCCATCAAATCATTAAATACATTTGAATCTGAGAAGAAATTTCAAATGGGTGGTTTAGAAATATTCTATGTATTCAACTGTCATCACTGTATAACTTCCAATTGAATTAAAATATGGTTAACAAAACCTTTAACACACTGTGCAAAAATAATAAATATAACATGAATTACATATAATCAAATAATTTGATATGCAGTAAACAGTATATTTTAAAAGTATTTTAAAACTGTATATGAAACAGATATTTTATTAGAACAATTTGTATCATATTCTGTATGAGAATATAAATCCCTTTTTTGGGGAAGCCTGCAAGGGAACATGGGACGTAGATCAGTTGTCCCATTACCACAACACAAATATAAACAGTTTACCGCTTATTGGGGCATTCTCAGTTGGTATGGTGTCTGGTTGTTGTTGGGGTGGTGCAGTTCCAACTGAATACAACAAGATTTTGATACTGAATGTATGTCATGCGTGTGTATTACTTTGTTTGACAAATACCTTGCGCAGTTAACCATGTTTTTAAGATTAAACCTTAAACCATAGAGATAGATCGAGTTTACAATCTTTTAATTTTTTTTGTTTCATGACATTGTGGTCAAACTTTGTGACAACAAATCATAGAAAGAAATGATTAAATATTAAGTGACTTGAGTATTTAAAACATGAGGTAACTATCATAACAGGCGATGTTATATAATACTTTTTCCGATATAAACACGACTTCTACTTGAATAAATAGTTCAAGAAATTTGGCAAGATAAACCTATTAAGATAACAGAAATTAGAAGTGTGAAGCCAAGTAGCCAACAAACAACAGAGCATACCATTGGTGGTTCCACTCATCAAATACTCAACAGCTCGATCAGGATTGCAGAAACTTGCATTAAGTGCGGCAACAACTCGTTCACGCTCGAATCCCATTGCCATTATACTCGTCACCAATTCATTATAAGCTTCACCAGTCACTAAAAATAAATCACTTGAATTTTTTTAACAAACAGTGCTACATATTCTGCATTTTATTAGGAACCAATGAGTGGTGTGGTGTTATGGTAGTTGTAAAATACTTTAAACCCAGATTGCAATAAATTAAATTTCTTCATTATCTGAAATCAATCAGGGGCGGCATTATGAACACATCTCGCTAAGTTTAGCAAGCTTGGTAGTGACGTACTTTCTCGTTAAACCCACTTTTGGTATTACAAAGCACCATCTCGCTAACTCAAACTTGCAAAATCGCTCGCCAACTAACGTGCAACTTAGACCACTTGTTCATAGCGAATTTTTGTATTTGACGCAAAAGTAATACACAAAACTTTTATGGCCGCCTTATTTCCATGGAAAACTTTGCGTAAATGTCACAAGGAAAAGCATAGAAATGACAGATGTGGAATTATTTTTGTAAAATCGTATGCCAAAAGCGGTGATACAGGAATTGTATCTTTTGCACAAAGATTTTAAACCGTAAAGCAGCAGTAAAAGACGCCTTTCAGTTGAAGAGCAAATTTTAATATCACTGGAAGTTTTAGCTTCTTGAAGTTTTTAAAAATCAGCCAAAGGCAACATTTTTATGTTTCCCAATCAACTGTCAGTGTAGTATTTCGTTGTTTCATGGATAATTTGCTTTCAAAGCGTCCTCAGTTTATACAAATGCAGACAGAAATTCATTGCGCCAAGTAAAGACGAGCACCTCAACTAATGCCTCCATTTCAACTGCTGCCCACCTTGGGGCTCCTTTTTTAACCACTTTGCTACCTTTACTCATATTTATACCCAGCTTAATCAAAAATTAGTCCACCAATTCCCAACACAAAACAATATAAAATTACGTAATCGCAGTTCCCTCGTAAAAAATGAATCTTTTTTCTTTTTTTTTTTACGAATTCTCTCACTTGAACCCGGCATTGCACGAGGTGTTTGCGAGTCGTCTACATAAAACCATTTTTTGAAGAGAGTTTCTTGCTCGCTAAGTCCTCGCAAAAAATCGTTTTAGCGAGCTTGTTAACTTAACAAGCGAACAAATGTTCATAATGCCCCCCCAGCTTATAGATTGGGAATTCCGGTTTTAGTTATTCAAACCTAATTATAGAGAGTTCAAAACCACAGTTTAAAATAAAAGTTTCATTGTCCTTTATAAATTAATCAGTATAAACAAAGGGTAGAACTTTATTTAAATCAAATAAATGTCAGAACACAAAAAAGAATGTAAAAAGCGCATTACTACAGTTACTGAAGATTAAATAAATGAAGGTTATACCAACAATGAGCATTGCCAGTTGATAAACAGGGGTCTTTGAAGTACATTATAATAACATAGGCTATTCTAATAGTTTTTCTTATTCAGTAAAAGTGAAATAAACAAGTTTACCAAGTGTAGACTCCGCTTGACTAACATTGAGTGGAGATGCAGAAGAAGCTTGTTCTTCAGCTGGGCTGCTACTGGTTGTGCTGGAAACATAATTTAGAATATGCAGCAAGTTTTCAGAGAATATAACATTAATTTAAAAGCTACATGTAAAAAATATAAGTTTACAGACCGTAAAATTTAAAAAAACTTAAAAACAAAATCTGATAAAACCAAACAACATATTTAATGTTGTACTAAGGCCATATATTTGTTGGGTAGCTGTAGTTTCCATTGCATAAGGTCGGATAAAAAGATTCATTTCAAGCTTTACTTAGCTGCCCACATAGAAGGTGAATTAGTGGCAATAAAATGAAAAGCACAAATTACCATCTTTGTATATCATAATAAACACAGGAATACGATTCTTTACCCTAAAATAAGTTTATCACAAAAATATGAAGCTAAGACAGCGGTTCACAAAGTATGGGTCGCGACCCAAACACTGGTCGCACAGGGTTGAAGAATGGGTCGCGCCAAGGTGATTCAAATTTATTAAAACAAGTTTTTATCTTTTTAAATGTTCGGGTTAGGTTTGCGTCGTAGTTCAGCCTTACATTTACTGTTTTTTTTAGTCAGGTGGACTGTTTGTTACGAAATAGTAGGCATTCACACGTGGATTCAATGCATCATAATAGCGATTGTTTGACCTGGCAATTAATTACGACATAATAGCAATTCACACGCCGATTATTTGCGTCATAATGGGATTGATACGTAAATCATTGGGCATGTAGGAGGTTTAAAACAGGCTTGAATGTTAAAGAGGCACATGCGTCGTATTTTAGCCTTTTTTCAATATTACATTGAAAGATCCACACAAACAGTTGAAGATTTTAAAAACTCGGGCGTTTGTGTCGAAAAATAACTTTGAAAATGTGCGAAATCGTGCTGCGTCACCGTATTTTCCACACCAGTGGTTATAAATTAAACCAAGGTTAGATTATTACGTCACAGAATGCCTATTGTTACGTTTGATCTACCTTACAGATTACGTAATTCGTTAGGGGTTATTGGCTGGGAATTAGGGGTTTAAGGTTTTTACTGCCATAAAACAGTGCGAAAACAAGTCTATAACGTCCCTTAACGTACGTAATACAGTATTGTGACAGAACATAATACTATTGTGACGTAATAAATCGTTCACCTTACGCAAGTCAAGCGAATTATGGTGACGCAGCATGTTTTCGCGCATTTTCAAAGTTAATTTTTGACATGAACGTCTGACTTTTTCGCAAAAAAAAATAAACAGCAGGTATCCGTGAGGTCTAATAAACGTTTTGAACCCAAAATTTTAGGTGGCCACCAGCTAAAGGATTACCTATGGGTCGTGAGATGTTCATAAAACTCTGATTTGGGTCGCGCTAAAAAAACTTTGGGAACCATTGAACTAAGATAATAAAAATTAAAAACTTACCTTGCAACTGCTGGTTGATTGGTTGGTTGCTCTTCTTGTGTACTGGTTGTCGTGGTGACTGCAGCTTCAGTTGGTTCTGGTGGGGTGGGTGCAGGAGGAGACACAGATTTGGGCTGCACAGAAATATAACTATAATAATTGATAACTAATAACAATAAACTTTTTCGTATGTAACAGGGGTGGTCAAATGAATTCTGCTCCATCCACCACAGCCAAACCTAACAACATAATGATTCACTAAATACAAATAGTAAACATGCCTTTAAACCTGTGGTATGTGTATCTAGATTATCAAAAAAGCGAAATAAAATAACCATTGGGTTAAAGTTTGCATTGTAATTTTAGCTTTATATTTACCGTGTATTTTTAGCTTGATACACTGTTTGTTACATAATAGTAGGAATTAACACGTGAATTCATTGCATCATAATCAGTGGCGCAGACAGAAGAAAATAAGGGGGAGGGAGTTTCAGAACAGAACAATAAAATGTTTCTTTATACTTTTTATGCCCGTCTGTCACTCAAGCTACCAAATCTTGGTATAAAGCAATTTTCCAACTAGAATACAGGTGCATGTGCGATAGGAAGGGTTGTTAAAGCTAAAATTTTTTGTTTAATGCTTGTAGCGTGTTCCTAATAATCACGGGTGTTCGTAATTTTCAGGTAACGAAATCGGTTGAATAACAAACATTGCCGTGTTGCATTTGAACCTTTGTTCGTTCAATTGTTACTTCACACGTCTTATTGTAACATAATTATTAATTATGACGTTTTATAGTGTACCAATTGAGAGAAACGCAACCTCCGAAACCCCCCTGGCTGCGCCACTGATCGTAATAGCGATTGGTTGACCTGGCAACTAATTACGACATAATAGCAATTTATACGTCGATTATTTGCATCATAATACGGCAGGGGTTCTTAAACTTTTTGAAGCACGCCTCCCTAATGAGGATCTCAACACACTTGCGCGCCCCCTTGGTTGACTGTATCTGTATGATTGCGTAAAACACACTATCACGATCAACGCAAAAGTGAAATCAAATAACCGTTCGGTTTACGTTTGCATCATATAGTTTAACCTCATATTTACCATGTTTTTCTTAGCCAGGTAGGCTGTTTGTTACGAAATAGTAGGGATTTATTGTATCATAATAGCGATTGACACATTATTATTTACCATGTAGGAGGTTTAAAACAGGTGTGAATTTGCTTTATAATTTAACTTTTACGTGTGTCGTAATTTAACATTTATAAGACTACATTGAAAGATACACACAAAAAGTTAAAAAGATCCAGATCGATTCGCCGTTTGAACACCACTGGCAGTGGTATATAACATCGTGTTTCTTGAAAATATACAAACAAATCAAATCTATTTTCATTAGAATCACACCATAAATATTAAAATGTTACTTACACTATTTAACACATAATGAAAACAGACTCATTTTAACAATAAATTTATGAAACTAACACAAGTACACAACTATAGAGCAACAGGTACTTTAGAGATTAAAGTATATTCACTATTTAATAATTTTAAAGGAGATAAAATCTCCTAAAAAATTAAGATAGATTTCTACTATCGCAAGCTTTACCTTTGTCACCATAGCAACAATGAATTTACCATCCTCAATCTTATATTCTTTTAATGATTTCGAATCATCAAGAATTTTGCCTAAAAACAATTTTATAAATATTACACATATAATCTATAATAAACATTTAAAAGCAGCAAGATAACATATGCTACCAGTACCAGCCTACCAGGCACTTTGTATTAACAAATATTGCTTTTATTTTTATTAAAAAACCGACCAGGCTTGTAAAACGTGTAAATCCAGATGGTCACATTGAAGGCATACTTACAAAAACTTTGACCTTTTCTGGTTTCTAAACTACGAACGAAAAATTTAATTACAAAAGCTGCCTGCGATAAAACCATTTTTTAGTGGGCTAGGGGAGTTGTCATTTCCTAACCAAAGTACCCCATTGTTTTTTTTACCCCACTTAATTAAGCCTATAAAATATATACAAATATAATAATATGTAATATATATATATTCTATTTTATTATTTCTGGGTAAGTAAGGTCCTTTGTAGTAAGGTCCAAGAGTCTGGGATTTGGGCCAGATTTGTCCCATGACCGCAACATCCAGGAAGCCCATTTAAGTCTTTCATGCGACCAGTGCACTATAATTTTTACTGATTACCAGCTAAAGCATTACCAGTTACCACCAATGTTGGTCCACCATAGTTTATAAAGCTCACCAGCATATATAAGCTTCTGTCCAGCTACAGGAAAATTATCATTTCCTTTCTCTTTAGCAATTTTCTCTTTTAGAACTTTAACCTGTGATAACAACATTTTAATACCAAACTTGTTTATTTAAACATCATTGTTTTACCGGCTCTTCTTCATCTATTTCAATTTTGAAAATATTTTGTTTGAGAGTCTTGATTGTGATTAGCATGATGATGTTGTTAAGAAACTTTTTAAAATATTTATATATTTCACCACTAAGATAACTATCTGGCAGTTGGGCCTAAAATAGAAGGGGGTCCTAGAATTATATTTGTAAGGTTATAGCTTTGGTATTGGACAAGATAAATATGGATACAATAACACATTTTATTTCATTAAAGTTTAACATTCTGAATAATAATATCTT